>NW_023425355.1:108576163-108866163 GCF_014108415.1 Molossus molossus | reverse complement strand
TTCTCCACACCCTCAGCAGCACTTGTTGGAAGATTTGTTGATGGCAGCCATTCTGGCAGGTGTGAGGTGATACCTCATAGTCTTTTTAATTTTCATCTCTCTGATGGTTAGTGATATGGAGCATTTCTTTATATGTTTCTTGGCCATTTGTATGTCCTGTTTGGAGAGGTGTCTGTTTAGGTCCTCTGCCTAATTGGATTCTTTGTCTTCCTTATGTTGAGTTGTATGAGTACTATATATATTTTGGAAACTAACTTATCTGATGTATCATTGGCAATTATGCTCTCCCATGTAGTGGGTTCCCTTCCATTTTGATACTTGTTTCTTTTGCTGTGCAGAAGCTTTTTAGTTTGATGTAGTCCCACTTATTATTTTTTTCCTTTGTTTCTCTTCCTTAGGTGTTGTATCAGTACAAATTCTGCTATGTGTGATGTCTGAAATTTTGTTGCCTACATTTTCTTCTAGAATTTTTATGGATTCACGAGTCACATTTAAGTCTTATCCATTTTGAGTTTATTCTTGTGTATGGTGTCAGTTTGGTGGTCTGGTTTATTTTTTTTGCATGTAGCTGTCCAATTTTCCCAACGCCATTTATTAAAGAGGCTGTCTTTATTCCACTGTATGCTTTTGCCACTTTGTCAAATATTAATTGAACATAATGTCTTGGGTCAATTTCTGGGATATACTGTTCTATTCCATTGATCTATATGCCTGTTCCTGTGCCAGTACCAGGCTGTTTTGAGTACACTAACTTTGTAGTATAACGTGATATTTGGTATTGCAATTTCTCCTACTTTGCTCTTCTTTTTACAAGATTGCTGTGGCTATTCGGGGTCTTTTTTGGTTCCATATAAGCTTTTGGAATATTAGTTCTAGTTCTGTGAAATACATTTTTGGTATTTTGATGGGGATTGCATTGAATCTATAGATTGCTTTGGGTAGTTTGGACATTTTATGCTTCCATTTTTTTTTATATCTTCTATTTCTTTTTTTCAATGTTCTGTAGTTCAAACAGGTTTCTTACTTCTTTGGTTAAGTTTATTCCTAGGTATATTAAGGTTTTTTTGCTGCAATGGTAAATGGGATTGTTTTTTAGTTTCTCATTCTGTGAGTTCATTATTGGTGTATAAGAATGCTGTCAATTTCTTGATGTTAGTTTTGTATCCTGCTACTTTGCCAAATTCATTTATTAAATCTTGTACATTTTTGATGGAGTCTTTAGGGTTTTCTGTGTACAGTATCATGTCATCTGCAAATAGTGACAGTTGCACTTCCTCCTTTCCAATTTGGATTCCTTTTATTTTTCCTTCTTGTCTAATTGCTGTGGCTAAGACTTCCAGAACTGTGTTATATAAGAGTGGTGAAAGTGGGAATCCCTATCTTGTTTCTGTTCTTGATGGAAATACTTTTAGTTTTTGCCTATTGAGTATGATGTTGGCTATGTTTTTTATATATGGCTTTTATTGTGTTGAGACGTCATCCCTCTATTTCCACGTTGCTGAGCGTTTTTGTCAGAAATGGGTGCTGGGTTTTGTCAAATGCTTTTTCAGCATTGATATGATCATATAATTTTTATTTTTCATTTTGTGTATGTGGTGTATCACATTATTTATTGATTTGAGAATATTGTACCAGCTTTGCGTTCCTGGGATTAATCCCGTATGGTTTTGATGAATAATTTTTTTGGTGTATTGCTGGACCCAGTTTGCTCATATTTTGTTCAGGATTTTGGTATCAATGTTCATCAGGGATATTGGCCTGTAGTTTTCTTTCTTTGTAGTGTCTTTATCTGGTTTTGGAATTAGAATTATGCTTGCCTCATAAAACAACATTGGCAGTCTTCCTTCTTTCATTTTTTGGAATAGTTTGAAGAGAATGGGTGTTAGTTCTTTGAGTGTTTGGTAAATCTCCCCCGTGAAGCTGTCCGGGCCTAGGCTTTTGTTTGCTGGGAGACTCTTGATTACATCTTCAATTTCCTTAGTTGTTATTGGTCTGTTCAAATTTTCTCTCTCTTTCCAGTTCAGTTTTAGAAGACTGTGTGTTTCTAGAAATTTGTCTATTTTGCCTAGATTGTCCAATTTGTTAACGTATAATTATTCATAGTATTTGTGAACGATCCTTTGTATTTCTGTGGTGTCAGTTGTCACTTCTCCTCTTTAATTTCTGATTGTTTGTTTGGGTCTTCTCTTTTTGTTTCTTGGTGAGTCTAGTTAAGGGTCCATCAGTCATGTTTATCTTTTCAAAGAACCAGCTCTTTGTTTCATTGATTTTTTGAATTATCTTTAGTCTCTATGTTGTTTATTTTTGCTCTGACTTTTACTGTTTCTTTCCTTCTACTTGTTCTAGGTTTTTCTTTTTGTTTACTTTCTAGGTCTTTTAACTTGTATGGTTAGACAGTCAATTAGAAATTTTTCTTGTTTCTTGAGGTAGGCCTGTAGTGATATGAACTTCCCTCTCAGGACTGCTTTCGCTGTATCCCATAGGTTTTTGTTTATTTTTTTTATCTTCATCCGAGGACATTTTTTCCATTTTTTGTTCAGATAGAGCGGGAGGGAGGGAGGGAGAGAGAGAGAGAGAGAGAGAGAGAGAGAGAGAGAGAGAGAGACATCTATGTGAAGGGACACATCGAGTGGCCGCCACCCGTACGACCAACCAGGGCCGGGGACAAACTGCAACCGAGGTACATGCCCTTAGCGGGAACTGAACCCGGGTCTCTCTGTACCGATGCTCCAGCCGCTGAGCCAAACCGGCCAGGGCTCCCATAGGTTTTTTTGTTGTTGTGTGTTTATTTTTATTGGTTTCCAGAAAGTTTTCAATTTCTCCCTTGATCTCCTTCGTAACTCATTTGTTGTTTAATAACTTGCTATTTAGCCTCCATGTGTTTGAATGGTTTTGCATGTTTTTGTTGTAATTGATTTCTAGTTTCATCCCATTGTGGTCTGAGAAGATGCTTGGTATGATTTCCTTGAATTTGCACTTGAATTTGCAGAGACTTAGTTGTGTCCTAACATGTGGTCTGTCTTTGAGAATGTCCCATGTGCACTTGAGAAGAGTGTGAATTATGTAGTTTTGGGGTATAATTCTCTATAGATAGCTATCATATCCATTTGATCTAGTGCATCATTAAGTGACTCTCTTTCTTTGTTAATTTTTTGTGTAGAGGATCTATCCAGTGATGTCAGAGGGGTGAAGTCCCCTGCTATGATTGTATTGCTGCCAATTTCTCCTTTGAAGTCCACCAGAAGTTTATTGATGTATTTTTGTGCTCCTGTGTTGGGTGCATATATGTTTACCAAGGTATATCTTCCTGTTGGATGGATCCTTTCAATATTTTGTAGTGGCGTTCTTTGTCTCTTGTTATGGCCTTCACTTTGAAGTCTGTGTTACCTAATATTGAACATTGCTACCCCTGGTTTTTTCCTTTCGTTTCCTTGGAAGTTTTTTTCTATCCCTTCATTTTTAACCTCTAGGAATCTTTTGTTGTGAGGTGGGTCTCTTGTAAACAACATATATATGAATGATGCTTTTTATTCATTCAGCTACTCTGTGTCTATTAATCAGAACATTTAATCCATTTATGTTTAAGGCTATTATTTATATATACTTATTTATTGCTATTTTTTATTCTGTTTTTTTCTTTTTCTATTTCTTCTGCTTATTATAGCAGTCCTTTTAACATTTCTTAGAGTACTGGTTTGGTGCTAATATATTCCCTTAGCCTTTTTTTGTTTGGGGAGCTCTTTATTTCACCTTCTATTTTGACTGATAGCCTTTCTAGATAGAGTATTCTTGGATTCGGGTTCTTGTTTTTCATTACCTTGATTGCTGCTTGCCTTTTTCTTCTGGCTTGTAGTATTTTTGTTGAGAAGTCAGCTGATAGCCTTATGGGAGTTCCTTTGTAGGTAACCTGTTGTTTATCTCTTGCTGCCTTTAGGATTCTCTTTTTGTTTTTTGTTTTTTTAAATCCTCACCCGAGGATATTTTCCCATTTTTTTGTTCAGGTAGAGTGGGAGGGAGAGAGAGGAACAGAGAGAGAGAGAGAGAGAAACATCGATGTGAAAGGAACACATCGAGTGGCTGCCACCCGCACGACTGACCAGGGCCGGGGACAAACTGCAACCGAGGTACGCGCCCTTAGCAGGAACCGAACCCGGGTCTCTCAGGACTGCAGGTCGACACTCTAACCGCTGAGCCAAACCGGCCAGGGGTCTCTTTTTGTCTTTGATTGTTGATATTTTAATTATTATGTGTCTTGGTGTAGACCTCTTTGAGTTCTTATTACTTAGGACTGTCTGTGCTTCTTGAACTTGTATGCCTTTTTCCTTCACCAAGCTATGGAAGTTTTCTGTCACTATTTCTTCAAATATAATCTCTAACCCTTGCTCGTTTTCTTCTTCTGGCACTCCTATGATGTGGATGTTGTTACATTTCATATTGTCCCAGAGTTTTCTTAGGCTGTCTTCCTGTTTTTTAACTTTTTGCTGTTTGGTTCTCTGATTTGGCAGTTTTTTCTACCCTGTGTTCTAATTCACTGATCTGGTCCTCGGCTTTCTCCCCTCTGCTGGTTATTCCTTCCAATGTGTTCTTTATTTCTGCTATGTCATTTTTCATTTCCAATTGGTTGGTTTTCAGTGCTTTCCATATCTTTCCTCATGATTATTAGTCTCAACTCTCCCTCTGATATCTTCCTCATTTCCGTTTCATTTATTTCATCTTCTGTCGAATTATCTTGTTCTTTTATTTGGGCTTTGTTTCATCATTTTGACTGTCTCTGTGGATTTTGGAGCCTTCTAAATTTCATATGTGGATGTTAGTGTTCCACCAGTGTGGCTCCCTCTACTGGGCTTGGATGCATGTGGGAGGACCCACGTTAAATTCCACTGTCAAGTCTTACTTTCCTTGGCATATTTGTAAGCCCATGAATGTTTTGGTTATCCTCTAGCTTTATGTCTGGAGGCTATTAGTCTCAATTACTTTATGAGCCTGGATTTGTAGCCCTCAGCTGAATGTAAAAAATCCCTCAGCTGTAAGAGGATTTTCAGTTGTTGGGGTATTTGCTTTGCTCATTACATTGAGATGTTAATGAGTCTATTTGCATTTCTCTGGGCTGGCCTATCCCGGCCTTGTGGTGGTGAAATTCTGTAAGAGGGACCTTTGCTTCTCCCAGGGGCTATGGGAAGGGGCTTTTTGCGTAAGATGACTTTTGTCCTGTGAGGGAGTGATTAAGTACAGAACTCCTGGCTTCTGCCCCTCTAGCTCTCTCCTGAGCCAGGAGCCCTGGGACTCTCCTCGAAGTTCCAGTCCAGTCTGTGTGTGTGTGTGTGTGTGTGCGTGCGCTGGAGCCCAAGGTGAGTGGCTGTAGCTGATTTGGTTCTTTTAAAAACTCCTGCTTTCTCAGCAGGAAGCTCACACAGTTCTCCGCTGCTGTCTCTGGGCTCCTGGCCTGCCCTCATGCACCTTCGCAGTTCCTACCGGCCTCGATTTGGTGTCCTCTCTCTGTCCCTGGTTATACGGGTCCTCTCCTACTGCTATTCAGTTGGGTTTTACTGGTGATTTGTCTTTATTTTAGTTGTAATTCCAGTTCAGTCCTGGGAAACAGTCTGTGTAGCTTCCATTCACTCCGCTGCCATTTTTTTCAGACATGCAGATTCTTAATGACTGTTCTATTATGTATGGCACATATTTAATTTTTTCATATTTACTTAACATTGTCCTCTATAAGCGACTGCAACTTGAATGAGAGTCAATTAACAATGCCTGTAACAAATATGAGAGAATTCTGCAATAGTTTATAGTACATTAAATTTAAAGTTTAAGCAGATTTTTAAAAGACCTTTCTTGTTGTAGATTGTAATAAAAATGTATAGAAAATATTCTATATATTGAAAATACATCATTAATTCTAGTTTGTCTAAAATGACCATTTAATATAGCTTTTTAAGTGCTTTTTATTTTTTATATTTATGGTTCAATGTATTACAGGTGTCCCTTCCTTTCCCCCCATTGACCTCCTCCTCCTCTCTCCCACCTCCCATCCTGCCTTCCCCACACTATTGTCTGTGTCCATTAGTTGTGTATATATGTATATAAAATGTTTGCTTTATCTCTTCCCACTGCCACTCTCACCTTCCCTTTGAGGTTCCTCAGTCTAACAACCAATTTGTACTTCTTCATTCCTTCACCTTTTTCACCTATCCCCCTGACCCCCTTCTCATCTCTAGCCCTTGCCTTGTTGCCAAACCACTCCGTTCCTCCCCATATGTCTCTGGTGTCTTTCAAGTGCTTCCTACATGCTGGATCCTGGAGGGTGCTGAGTAAGTCCCTGAGAAGGCTGTTTAAGAAGAACTGCCTGGGGCTCCAGCAGCCTCAGTCTCCCTCAGTCTCTGTTCCAGCTGATTTTTACAGCCAGAAGTTAATGGGGACTTCTCTTCCTGGCACTGGAACCTTGAGCTTGCGGCCTGGTGTGGGATGCGGTCCCCTTGCTCCTCAGGGAGGACCTTCTCAGCCGAGGTGTCCCTTCTCTAATTTTTGTCCACCACATATGGGGGTGGGATCAGCCTGTCCGCACCTCTGCCCCTCCTACTGGTCTTGATGTTGCTTCTTTAAATTCATAGTTGTACATAGGCCTTCCTTCAGCTCCCTTTTAGGTGGTACTGAATAATGGTTGTTCTTTAGTTGTAATTTTGATGTGGTTGTGGGAGGAGGTGAGTACCTTGTTTACCTATGCCACCATCTTGACCTGAAGTCTAAGTGCATTTTAAAGTTCAGGTCTCTTCCTGCAGCTAATG
Organism: Molossus molossus; assembly: GCF_014108415.1. Lineage (NCBI taxonomy): Eukaryota > Metazoa > Chordata > Mammalia > Chiroptera > Molossidae > Molossus > Molossus molossus. Next base: position 108,859,375 of record NW_023425355.1, on the reverse strand, counting down.
TTGTTATGTGTTTTAATTATTGGAGTCTAAAAGTGTGATTATCATTTCTATTCAGAAAATTTTATTAGAAATTTATATGGATCCACCATTAAATATTTGTCACTGATGAATGACTAAGATGAAATTAAATGTTAATTGTTTATATATTTGACTGTTAGGAGTATGGGGTAGAAGGAATGGAGTAAGGAGAATAATTTTGTATGTGAAAGTTAAGTGATGGTTGAACTTTAGTACACTATAGTTTCTTTAAAGACTGGTTCAGTTGGAATGTTTAAAATATCTTCTGGTCTGTTTTTTATTTTCCATTACTTTTCTTTATTTAACTATTTTTATTGTGACATAGACTAAAGCAAAACTTACATATGTTTCATTTGTTATTGTTATTTTTTGTATTGTCTATTTGTTTTATATTGCTGGCAGCACTTTTTTTAGTGGTCTCCATCGGTAGCTACTGAATTTAATCTTTATGCTTTACAGGATATTTTTAAAAATCCTCACCTGAGGATATGTTTTTATTGATTTGAGAGAGGGGGAGAGAAACATCCACGTGAAAGCCAAATATCTGCTGCCTCCTGAATGCCCCCCTACAAGGGATTGAGCCCGATACCTCGATATGTGCCCTGACCGGGAATTGAACAAGCAACCTTTTAACGCATGGGATGATGTTCCAACCAGTAGAGCCACCTGGCCAAGGCTGCCTTAACAAGATATTTTTATGTCAGTAGCTTAAAAACACTTTGGATAATCTCTAAATCAGACCAAATTCTTCTAAACCATGCAGTGAAATTCCTGAATTTCTAAAATTTGATTTTATGTTAATCTTTTTGGTACACCATGGTCACTTCAAATCTGGACCCAAAGGAAGTAGGCATGTTTTAACATCCAGATTAAATGCTATACTGAACAGTCCTTAGACACAGTGTTTTGGCTTGCTGCCAATTTGTAGTATCTTCTACCTGTTCCATACTCGGCTGCTGGGGCTTTTGTAGCTGCCACTTTGCTGGAGCTGGGTCTTCCCTCTTCCACTCTCTGTAGACTCAGGACAGTTGCTAGAACATGTGGGAATTTTTAGAAGTCCAGAGCTAACATCATAGACTGTATGGGACCTAAGGGTATTCTGGAAGAATGCTGTCAGAAAGAGTTCCATGAAAGTGCAAGTTATAAACAGAATACAGTGGAAGTTACCATAAGGTTTCAATAATTAATTATTATGCTCTGGGTAACCCAGATGTTATTGTGTTGCTTAATCTGTTAAAGATGATATAACCTTCCATCTCAGTTTTGAGGTATATGTAATTATTCACTTCAGAATTTTTAAGTACATTCTTATAGTTTTATATTCAATTCTTAACTCTTAAAGACATTTTTGCCTTATTACAGATATATGGTGTATCACATTTATTGATTTGTGAATATTGTACCAGCCTTGCATCCCTGGAATGAATCCCACTTGGTCATGGTGAATAATTTTTTTGATGTATTTCTGGATCCGATTTGCTAATATTTTGTTCAGGATTTTGGCGTCTATGTTCATCAGGGATATTGGCCTGTAGTTTTCTTTCTTCGTAGTGTCTTTTTCTGGTTTTGGAATTAGAATTATGCTGGCCTCATAGAACGTGTTTGGAAGTCTTCCTTTTTCTTGAATTTTTTGAAATAGTTTGAGGAGAATGGGTGTTAGTTCTTTTTTGAATGTTCGGTAAAACTCCCCCGTGAAGCCATCTGGGCCTGGGCTTTTGTTTGCTGGAAGAGTCTTGATTACCTCTTCAATTTCCTTAGTAGTTATTGGTCTGTTCAAGTTTTCTATCTCTTCCCGGTCCAGTTTTGGGAGACTGTGTGTTTCTAGAAATTTGTCCATTTCGCTTAGATTGTCGAATTTGTTGCCATATAGTTGTCATAGTAGTTGTTAACAATCTTTGGTATTTCCGTGGTGTTGGTTGTTACTTCTCCTCTTTCATTTCTGATTTTGTGTATTTGGGTTCTCTCTCTTTGTTTCTTGGTGAGTCTAGCTAAGGGTCCATCAATCTTGTTTATCTTTTCGAAAAACCAGCTCTTTGTTTCATTGATCCTTTGAATTGTTTTTTTGGGTCTCTGTCATTTATTTCTGCTCTGATCTTTACTATTTCCTTCCTTCTACTTTCTCTGGGGATTTCTTTTTTTTTTTTGCTTTCTAATTCTTTAAGTTGTGAGGTTAGACAGTCAATTAGAAATTTTTCTTGTTTTTTGAGGTAGGCCTGTAGTGCTATGAACTTCCCTCTCAGAACTGCTTTCGCTGCATCCCATAGATTTTGTGTTGTTGTATGTTCATTTTCATCGGTTTCCAGGAAGTTTTTAATTTCTTCCTTGATCTCCTTGGTGACCCATTCATTGTTTAATAACATGCTATGTAGCCTCCATGTGATGAAATGTCTTTGCATGTTCTTGTTGCAATTGATTTCTAGTTTCATGCCATTGTGATCTGAGAAGATACTTGATATGATTTCAATCTTCTTGAACTTGTAGAGATTTAATTTGTGTCCTGTTATGTGGTCTGTCTTTGAGAATGTCCCATGTGCACTTGAGAAGAATGTGTATTCTGTAGTTTTGGGGTGTAATTCTCTGTAGATAGCTATTAAATCCATTTGTTCTAGTGCTTCATTTAGAGTCTCTGTTTCCTTCCTAATTTTTCCCTAGAGGATCTATCCAGTGCTGTCAACGGGGTGTTGAAGTCCCCTGCTATGATTGTATTGTTGTCGATTTCTCCTTGGAAGTCCTCCAGAACATTTTTAATATATTTTGGTGCTCCTATATTGGGTGCATATATGTTTATCAAGGTTATATCTTCCTGTTGGATAGATCCTTTCAATATTATGTAGTGGCCTTCTTTGTCTCTAGTTATGGTCTTCATTTTGAAATCTATTTTATCAGATATGAGAATTGCTATCCCAGCTTTTTTTTGCTTTCTATTTGCTTGGAAAATATTTTTCCATCCCTTCACTTTCAACCTATGTGAGTCTTTTTTTGTGTGAGGTGGGTCTCTTGTAAACAACATATAGATGAGTCATGCTTTCTTATCCAATCAGCTACTCTATGTCTTTTTATGGGAGCATTCAATCCATTTACATTTAAGGTGATTATTGATATGTACTTATTTATTGCCATTTTTGTTTAGTGTCGTTCTATTTTTCTTCCCATTTCTACTGCTAATTACAGCAGTCCTTTTAACATTTCTTGCAGTGCTGGTTTGGTGCTAATGTATTCCCTTAGCCTTTTTTTGTCTGAGAAGCTCTTTATTTTACCTTCTATTTTGAATGATAGCCTTGCTGGGTAGAGTAGTCTTGGATTCAGATTCTTGTTTTTCATGACTTTGGTTAATTCATGCCATTCCCTTCTGGCCTGTAGTGTTTCTTGTGAGAAGTCAGCTGAGAGTCTTATGGGGTTTCCTTTGTAGGTAACCTGCTGCTTATCTCTTGCTGCTTTTAGGATTCTCTCTTTGTCTTTAATTTGTGGCATTTTAATTCCTATGTGTCTTGGTGTGGGCCTGTTTGGGTTCTTCTTACTTGGGACTCTCTGTGCTTCTTGAACTTGAATGCCTTCTTCCTTCACCAAATTAGGGAAGTTTTCTGTCACTATTTTTTTGAATATATTCTCTATCCCTTGCTCATTTTCTTCTTCTTCGGGGACTCCTATGATGCAAATATTATTATGTTTCCAGTTGTCCCACAGTTCTCTTAAGTTGTCTTCCTGTTTTTTAATAGTTTTTTCCTTTTGTTTTTCTGATTGGTTGATTTTTTTTCTACCCTGTCTTCTAATTCACTGATCCGGTCCTCTGCTTCCTCTACTCTGCTTTTTAAACCTTCCAATGTGTTTTTCATTTCTTATTACAGATATATGTATGTATGGGTGGGCAAAAGTAGGTTTACAGTTGTTTGTATGGAAAAAGACATGAAGGTCATGATTATTACACAATAGCTTTATTAATTCAAAAGAATGTTATTCACAACTGTAAACCTGCTTTTGCCAACTCCTTTATATAGTAAGTAGCTAGATACATCAAACCACTATAGTCTTCTGTGGTTGCTTGGTTATTTTAGTAAATCTAGGCCTCAGTTTATTAATGAAGATTAAAAAAAATAAAAAATAAAAAAACTCTGATAAATTGGAAATAAAAATCTTCTGAGGCTTAGAGAAAAAGTCAAGACTATAAATGATAGCTGTTGCATTGCTGGTCATTTCTCTTCTTTTGATGGTGTCCTGCATTAGGTAGGAGCCTAGAACTCAGAAGGGGAAGTGACATAGGTACAAGATACTCAGTGTTGCTGGTTTAGGAGCTTCATAACCAAAGATAATTAAAGCGTAGACCAGCTTACCTACAGACCACTTTTTCATTTATCTACTGAATGATGTGGGTAAATTTGAAAGTAAGTTTAAGCCAATATTTTAAATAATTGGGTTATGAGTAATTTCCTCCTACTATACTTTGCTCAAGGAAAGGGTTTGAAAATGGGAGGAAAGGATTTAAAATGGGATAATCAACTTCAGCGCCTTCACTTTGGATTGCTATAGTAAAGTTTCATTATTTGGCTTGAAGTATTATAAACAGTGTTGGACACTTACATGTTCAGAAGATAAAATGTGTTTATTATCCACAACTCTGTCCTTTGCATTACGATTGATAAGTATATTTTAAGCTGAAAAATTTATAATCAATATATAGACAACTACATCAGTTCCATCAGGGCAATTCCTATTTGTTTTAAACTTGACCTCAATAGTCAGGGAGTCAATGTTTGACATACAATAAGAAACTGCTATATATAATTTGATTGCATGGTTTATTATGACTACCCTGTTATTTTCACATACTTAGATTTTAAAATGTTAGTTATTTTTAATCTGACTCTCATTTAGTTCATTTTAGTATTGCATTGGTCAGTGTGATACATCAAAAAGCAGTTAATTACAATACCTTTGCTTCTTTTATGGTTTAAAATTGTAATTGTAACATTCAATTGTTAAATCATTTCAGCTCCCTTAGTCATGCCTTCTCACCCTTTTATATTTTAAAATAAAGGCTTCTTTCTGCACTTTCATTGCTTTACTTTCCCATTTACCTTTTTCCTTGTAATTGTTACAGAACTGTAGAAATGGAGGCAGAATTTTACTGCTCTTAGCAAATCCTGTTTTCTAGTCTCATCTCTCAACATCCAGAATATTGTAGAAGCTTATGTTTTGTTGCCATATTTAATTAACATAAAATGCTATTTTGTGGTACAGTTTAATACTTGGTTCATATCTTCAAATTCTTTAAAATACTAATCATTTGCTATACAGTATATCCCTCTCCTGCTCTGTAAAACATTTTACGTATTTAGAGTCATATTTTGTTTAAATTCCAAAATTAAATAGTGGCAGATGCACAATTCAGCATGAAAAGTGTAATGATTTATGTGGATATTATAAGTGACTTTTGTATTGGTTTAATAATACTTGAATTGTTTTTTGTTTTTGTTTTTTTACCAGTCTCAGCTAATTGTTTTTTTACTTTCATGCATTTTATAAGTTAGATCTAATTTTATACTTAAATTTTAAAGTTTAAATGTATTATGTCTGTGTTTTAAATGTACAGGACATTCATGCTTTGTGGAAAACTGATATTGAATAGACGATTCATTTATATAACCTTTGCAACTTGTAACTTAAAATTTCACTTTAATATCTAATTCACGTACTTTTTAAGAAAATTCAGTTATTTAAAACTCAATCCATTTCTTTGAGACCTGCCATGAACTCTTGTTTTTACTTGGAGTTGTAGTAAGAAAAAATTAAGAAAGTGACATCCATGATGCTATTTAGTGTAGCATTTCAAAAGGTTGTAGCATTGGAATTTCAAGCCTAAATTTTCTTTAGTGCCAACCAGAACAGGCTGATTTGCAAAGGTTTTTTTTCAGTTTGGCAAAATCAGGAAAATTAATTTTGTTTTAATCTGTATTAGTCTATAAAGTATGATGAAAAATTGCCAATTTTCTCTTCAGTAAGGAAAATTACTAAGTTTTTAACTTCCTGCCAGCCATAATTTCAGTTTTCAAATTCTTATCTGAAATTTTAATTTGTTAATTTAAGAGAACTTGGTATTTTAATGCATTGATTATTTTTGAACTCATAATAATTGGGTGAGGTAGGTTAGTTAACCTGGAATGATTTGAAAGCTCAAGATTATGTCTTGCTGATTTTCTGAGTTGGGTAGGGACTTTAAGAATTTGGAAATATCTTTTTTTTTTTCTTAACACTGAAACAATTACAGTTGGGAGTGATTCTACCATAAATTAAGAATTTATAATTTAACAAATGTTAAATTTTCTTATTAAAGGAAAGTAAACCCCATATAATTATAGTGTCAGAAAATAGATAGCAACTATACACCTCATTTTATTTTTTTCTTTATTGTTGAAAGTATTACAGATGTCTCCTCCCCTTCCCCCCCCCCATTGACCCCATCCTCCCTGCTCCCATCCCCCTCCTGCTTTCCCCAAACTGTTGTCTGTGTCCACTGGTTATGCATATATGCATATAAGTTTTTGATTTATCTCTTCCCGTTCCCCCCACCTCCACCTTCCCTCTGAGGTTTATCAGTCTGTTCCCTACTTCCATGTCTCTGGATCTATTTTGGTTGTCAGCTTATTTTGTTCATGGTATTCCATAAATAAGTGAGATCATGTGGTACTTGTCTTTCTCTGACTGGCTTATTTCCCTTAGCATAATACTTTTCAGGTCCCTCCATGTCTCTCTCAAAGGAACAGAGGTCTTTCTTTCTTACTGCTGCATAGTATTTCATTGTGTAAATGTACCACAGCTTTTTTATCCACTCATCTACTGATGCACTTGGGTTGTTTCCAGATCTTAGCTATTGTAAAAATAGCACTGCTATAAACATAGGGGTGCCTATATTCTTTCTAATTGGTGTTTCAGGCTTCTTAGGATATATTCCTGGAAGTGGAATCACTGGGTCAAATGGAAGTTCAATTTTTAATTTTTTGAGGAGGCACCATATTATTTTCCATAGTGGCTCTACCAGTCTGCATTCCCACCAGCAGTGTACTAGAGTCCCCTTTTCTGCACATCCTTGTCAGCACTTGTTGTTTGAAGATTTGTTGATGGCAGCCATTCTGGCAGGTGTGAGGTGATCTCATAGTCATTTTAAATTTCATCTCTCTGATAATTAGTGACATTGAGCATTTTTCATATATCTTTTGGCCATTTGTATGTCCTGTTTGGAGAAGTGTTTGTTCAGGTCCTCTGCCCATTTTTCAGTTGGACTGTTTGTCTTCCTTTTGGTGAGATGCATGAGTACTCTATATATTTTGGATATTAACTCCTAATCCAATGTATTGTTGGCAAATATGTTCTCCCAGAGAGTGGGTTCTCTTTTCGTTTTGATGCTGGTTTCTTTTCCCATGCAGAAGCTTTTTAGTTTGATGTAGTTCCATTTATTATTTTTTTCCTTTGTTTCTCCTACCCTAGGTGATGTATCAGTATACACATCATTTGAAAAATTGGTATGATTTGCTATAAAATTCAGATTGGAGTCTTGCTAAATTTTATTAGTGAAGGAGTTACATAGAATATTCTTTCCAGATTTGAGAACAGAAAGGAAAAGTTCTTTTCAGGTTTGATAATTGTCACTAGATATCTTGGTTATAATTGCTGATATGATAAGGAGAGAGAAATATTCTATTTTTACTATTATCTAGACCTCTTTTGGTCAGGTTATTATTTTAACATTTAATGGAAAAAATCTGATGGTGGAGGATGGTAGAGAGAAACTTGGAATTTGTGTTCTTCAGGTGAAAAAATAAATTGGAAAATTATGAGCAAAATAAGGAATATAATCAATATAAGTGTTGCAATATGTTTTCTATTACTTTTTTTTAATGGAAGATATAGGAATCATGCTAAATATTTGCTGAAATTAATAATTGTTCTTCGTTTTTTGCTGAGAGATCCAAATCTCATGAATTTGTGCAACTGCCCAGTAATTTAATTAGGTTTTAATTGAGGACTTTTTAGTTGTTTCCTAAATGTACAGCTAGCTGATTTATTCTCCCTTCTTCTTTTTTAAAGGAATCTAGGTAAAAATGGCTTATCTAACAGTAGCATTTTATTGGATAAATGTCCGCCTCCAAGACCACCATCTTCACCATACCCTCCCTTGCCAAAGGACAAGTTGAATCCACCTACACCTAGTATTTATGTGAGTCTGAATTGACTGACTAGAAATAAATCAAACTAGTGTTTGCACTTGTTTTTCATAAGATCGTGCTTTAAATCAATGTGGATACCCTTTAGGAAACATTAAATGTATTGGTGGCAGCTTGAATGTTTTTTGGGGAATAAAGATGTTTTCAAAATGATTTTGTAATAGTATGTAAAACATGCCTTCTCAGCTGTTAACTGTGATTACATTAGAGTAGTAGAGACACTTTGTACTGCCCTCAATTTTGAGCAATATTAGGCAAAAACTTACCTAAAAGTATGACATTTTTTTGAGTAAGCTGGGTTTTAAATCTACATTCTACTAGTTATATGAACCTGAACATTTATTCTGTTTTATACCTCTACTTAAAAAAATATATTATTTACCTTCAAAAAAGTATTTGAGAACATAAAATGTGGTAATAGATATGTCATAAAAAAAGCTGAATAGATTATTTAAAATGATATTACTTTCACTTTATGATATATAGGAAGTTAGTGGTTCAGTCAAAGCAACTCTTTTTTTATGTTTCTCCCAGATAGGTCCTCCTAGCCCATTTCCTTCCTTCCATCCTCCCACTTCTACCCCAAATGAAAAAAATATAAACTATAAAGTTTGTTTTTAGAGATTTGGTTCTGTTTTTGCCCTCTAGAGGCCAAATGTTATATTAATCCTTCCTCCAACCAGTTTTTATTGATCCTTTAGTATGTAAGGGAAGCATGGAGATAGAACTATAGAACTGTAACCAAACTTTTAAATGGGGGGGGGTGAATAATTAATATTCATCTTTTATGGCCCTTCTCTTGCCTACTTACATTTTGGTAATATATTATTTTAATTTATTTTTTTTCTTTTTGTGATTAAAAACGTGTATATGAAATTGATTATCTTCCATTTTTAAGTGCACAGTTTTGTAGTTTTAAGTGTATTCTTATTGTTGCAAAACAACTCTGCATAACTTTTTTATCTTGCAAATCTGAAATTTGATAACCATTAAAATATAACTGCCTTTACATAGTCTCCCCAGCCACTGGTAACAGCCAATTTACTTTCTGTTTATATGATTTTGACTGCTTTAGAAACCTCATATAAGTGAAATTATATACAATTTTTCTTTTTGTGACTTGCTTAATTTCACTTAACAAAGTGTCCTCAAGATTCATCCATGTTGCAGCATATGATAGAATTTTCTTCTTAAGGCTGAGTAATATTTAAAACAATCTGATTTTGGAGTTTAAATTTCATTTCTCCCACATATTTTGTTCAAGATATAATGGAAAAGATAGATGTATGTAGTTATATCCCGTAACAGTAAGGATCAAAAGATAGTGATAAAATACTGTAACACATAAAATAAAAATAATGGCACATAGGATGCATTATTAAATCGCAATAAATAATAGATATGAATTTGGCATAATATTTAAATTAAGGTCTGTTTTCTAGAGATTTAATCATATGTTTTAATTTTACAGTTGGAAAATAAACGTGATGCTTTCTTTCCTCCATTACATCAATTTTGTACAAATCCAAACAACCCTGTTACAGTAATACGTGGCCTTGCTGGAGCTCTTAAGTTGGGTAAGCTTTAATAAGAAAAAGGAAAAGTTTGTATATTTTCTTTACTATCTGTTACCTTTTGAAGCACAGACAGAAACTTATTTCTATTTATTTTTTCTTTTTTTACATTTTTATTTAAATATTTTCCTGGCTGTAAAACGTGTACGTGTGTGCATGTGTGTATCATTGTATCATTTCTTTAATCAGTTTGAAGATACAGTGATAGTACTGGTTACTAGCATTTTACTGATGCTTTTTACATTTAGCTTTTATTTTGGTGAAACTATACAATTATGATTTAGGTTGACTAATAAAATAATTTTTTAAATAAAAATTTAGGTAAAATTTGATGCTACTAATAAGTACTATTGCCCCCTAAGTAGTTCCTGGCACCTGCTAAAATTAAATAAGTGAAACTTTAGTAGTTGGCCCTTGATTCTGCCCATTGGTGGCATGATGAATAGGTGCAGGGTTTCAGTGTATGGTTGTGGAAACCTGACAAAAAACTCGGTGTACAAAGGTCCCAGTTGGATTGTAGTGGAATTGAATGGAGCAGCATACAACATTTTCCTTTTTTTTTTCCTTTTGAAAAAGCACTTTAAAAATGTTATTCTAAATATAATTTTTATTTATTAACTGCCTTTATTTATTTATGAAGACCTGGGACTTTTCTCTACCAAAACTTTGGTGGAAGCTAACAATGAACACATGGTAGAAGTAAGGACACAGTTGTTGCAGCCAGCAGATGAAAACTGGGATCCCACTGGAACGAAGAAAATCTGGCATTGTGAAAGTAATCGATCTCATACTACAATTGCTAAATATGCACAGTACCAGGCTTCTTCCTTCCAGGAATCATTGAGAGTAAGTAATTAGTTCCTGAATATTATTTTATTTTGGAGATATTTTGTTTTATTGTTTTAATTTGAAGGGGTATGTTACTTTTGTAAGCATCTCATTATTTTATAGTTATATAAAATATAAGTGGCTATCCAGTTCTTAGTAAAGTCTAAGAAAACCTATGGAATGATAAAGTAGATGTAATTACTATCTAGTGAGATGTCTCCCTCATCTCTGGGATATTTTTGTTTAGAGCAGGGTTTCTTAACCCTGGCATTATTGACATTTTGGGTTGAATAACTTTTAGTTGTAGTGTGTTGTCTTTTGTATTGTAAGATGTTTAATAGCATCTCTGGCCTCTCCCCATTTCAGCTATGACAATCAAAAATGTCTTCAGACATGCTAAATGTCCTGTGGAAGGCAAAATTGCTCCTAATTGATATTAGAGGATTAATTAATCTCAAGTTTGCTTTTACCAATCTCAGTCTGAAAGAAAAAACTGAGGGACAGGCATAAATTATTTGAAAATGTATGGAAAATTAAAAAACAAAACTTTGAAAAATAATCAGGATTATCATTAAAAGACTCACAGGCCTTTCAGCAGTGAAACATTACTAAAATCCTTTAGAACTGTAATGAGAACTCTGTAAATTCCCCTACAAAGTGAACATAAAACACCTGCAAAATGAGTTTACTAAATATATTATTCAAATGCTTGTCTGTTCATATCCTACAGCTGAAACTTAGTATGTGACTGGAAGCCTTCATTTGTATGTAATTCATTAGATTTGCTTGTATCTGTTTAAAATTCTGCCCTGAGTTCATATTTTTAATCAAGGCAACATTTATACCTGTAAATCATATTCTTTGTTCATTTCTCACTACCACTTCCTATAGAACCTACTGAGAAATTCATCTAATAAAACTGTCCTGTGACTTTTAGGAGATACAGTGAATTCATTATTCATCTAAATCTCTATAGTTCAGACTTCCAAGATACTTCAACTATATGGTTGTATAATAGTCAGAATAGAATAGATAATAATAGCAGGATTCAGAGATCATCAAAGGAAAATCTGGAAGAAGAGTTGAAAAGCGAAGATAATAAAAGGCAGAGTATTTAAGTAAGAATGGATCCATAACCAAAGAAAGGGTGGTTTTTTTGTGTGCTTTGGACACCTGGACCACATTGCATGTAGAAATTGTGGCAAACGTTTAAAAACTGTAAATTTAAAGGGAGGGAGGCTAAAATGTCACTAAGTATTGCTAACTCAAAAATCATAGGACACCGAGTGTTGAGATAACCATGTTTGTAATACATAAATTGTTAATAATAATTTTGCATTGAAAAGCACCTATATTTATCCAGTACTTAATTTCCTTACTGCTGTTTTAAATGCTCTATCATTCATGTATAATTCATTGTGGAGAAAAGATTTGGCCCATGAAGACCTTTTTATATTTGTTCATAATAAAAAATAGAGAACTTCTTTACCTTCCACCCATAAACATATATAACTACATTCACATACATGCATGTACCTCTGCTAGTTTAGAAATTTTATAATCAAGATTGATAATTCTGCCTTGGCCGGTTTGGATCAGCAGTTAGAGCCTGCAGTCCAGAGAGACTCGGGTTCGGTTCCCACTAAGGGCACGTACCTCAGTTGCAGTTTGTCCCCCGGCCCTGGTTGGGTGTGCGGGTGGCAGCCACTCGATGTGTCCCTTTCACGTTGATGTTTCTCTCTTTCTCTCTCTTCCTCTCTCTCCCTCCCGCTCTGTCTGAACCAAAAAATGAAAAAAATGTCCTCGGGTGAGGATTAAAAAAAAAAGATTGATAATTCTTAGGCCTCTAAACTTTCCTTAAATGTTCTCTCCTTGAAAAATGGGGCAGGAATAAGAATTTGTAGTTTGTTTCCCTTATAGAAGAAGTTAATAAGGAAGAGTTCTTAGGGTAACATTGTGGCTGATGGAGCAGTTTGGATACCATTGACTTCTTGGGGTTTTATTTAATGTGGTCTTGGAAGAAATTTTCATGTGAAAAGGGCCCATAGAAACTTAGTTTCAAAACAGATAATACTATCAATCTAGATGTAAACTTTACACTTGTATGATGGAAAGGATGGCTTGTTGTAGAATACTAAACTGGAATGCTTTTTGCTTAATCTACAGGAAGAAAATGAGAAAAGAAGTCACCATAAAGAACACTCAGATAGTGAATCGACATCTTCAGATAAGTAAGTTATTTTTAATTGTCCACTTAGTATTTCTGCTTAGAATGCATGTTTCTAATATTGTCTCTCTTTTTTAAGTTCTGGGAGGAGGAAGAAAGGACCCTTTAAAACCATAAAGTTTGGGACCAACATCGACCTGTCTGATGACAAAAAGTAAGTCTTTGTAGTCTTCTGTAAACTGATGTAAAGAGGTATCCTTTGCAAAATTGAGAATTGTATACAATTTTCTCCTTTTTCATTCTTTGTCACTTTTCTAAGCTGATATACAGATTTTAGCTAATTTACTTTTGCTAGGTTTTTCAATTATTTTCTGGAATTGAAACCCTTGTATAAATTTCATCAAGCCCTGACTGTATGCTAATTATACAACCATAACATTATATTTTATGATTAATAATATAGTTCTATAAAATAAAATTATACAAAAATTATAAAAATTTGTAGTACATTTGTTTCCTTTATTCAATAATTTTTATGCTTTTTGTTAGGAAGTTTTCTTTGGAAAAATTAAAGCATTTAAATGTTTTCTATTTGAAAGTAAAGTATTTATAGATTTAATTGTTTTTCTGATTGGAGCATAAGGTTTTTGAAGAAATGATTAACTTCCACAAGCATCTGTAGCAGAGTTTCACTGTTTATCTGTTATTTTATTGCAGGTGGAAGTTGCAGCTGCATGAATTGACTAAACTTCCTGCTTTTGTGCGTGTCGTATCAGCAGGAAATCTTCTAAGCCATGTTGGTCATACCATACTGGGCATGAACACAGTTCAGCTATATATGAAAGTTCCAGGAAGCCGAACACCAGGTAACTTTTATGAACTAACATATCTTCTACAATTGAAAAACAGAATTAATCAAAATGTGAAATATGCAAAATAGAAACAGATTTTTTATTTACTGTGAATGAAACTGAAAGGATTATTCCTAATACAAGGTTTGACTTTTTAACTAGGTTCAGATTATTAAGATTTTTCTCCTTTTTTAAATATAATAGCTCCGAAACAATAGCATTTTAATCTGGAAAAGGGGTCAGTAGACCACTTCTGGGAAAATAAGTTCCTGTGGTTTAAAGACTTTGTTGATCCTATCTACCGCAGAGTAATGGGATATAGTCTTTTCTAAACTTTTTTTCTTACCATAATCACAATAAGAAGTGTATTTTATGTTATGACCTAGTGCACATGTATGTATACAACAGTTTCGTAGAACAATACATTTTTAAAAAGAAAGTGTAGGTTACAATTGTCTAACTGGTTTGCAGTGCAGTTTACAAAGTATGATTATGTGGAGACATCTAGTCTGGACTACCACTAACTAATCTTGTCACTTTTGGCAAGTCACATTCCTTCTCTGGGTGTTTTTCTTTATTTGTAAAATGAATTACATTGGATTTAGACTTAAAATTCTGTCCAGCACTAACGTACTATCTTCTCTATGCTGCCTTAGATTGACATGAAATTCATAGGGTGATATGCAAAATATTTAACAATTCAGAAAACTGGTGCTAATTAATTCACTGTACTGGTGCCTATGAGCTACATATCACTTTCAGGTGTTTCTGTTTGCTACTTAATGCATCCTTAGTTTGAAAACCAGACGGCTTTCTTCTATGTTACCTGCTTTTTTAATAGGAGCTTAAGAATTACTTCATAATAGACTTGCTTCTGGGTAACATAGGTCAGTGGTTCCCAGTCCTGGTTACTCATTAGAATCTCCTGGTAAGCTTTTTAAAAATAGTTGATTAATCTCTGGAGATTGTGATACAGTCATCAATTTTTTTTTTTTTTTTTTAAAGTTCCCCAAAGGATTCTAATGTGCAGCCAAGATTAGAACCATTAGGTTGTAGTAGTTTTTATCCTCAGGCCATTGGAAGCCCAGTTCTGTGATGTTTTATCCTTAGTTGGGAAAAATAAAAACAGTTCTGGAATAAATGGCAAAAGACCTGTCTGCTTTACACTCTATCCCCACTTTAGACAGCAGTGTAAATACTGGACAAGTTATTTGAAATCTCTGGAGTTCCTTTTTCTTATGTATGTTGTATTGGATTGGTTCTATTAAGATTCATTTCAATTGAAAATGTTTCTCATAGAATTTGAATTAATTTATGCAAATAAAAGCCAACTTGGTGGATTACTTCTTTGTCACCATGAGCCTAGACTGTTTTGGGTTTGTTTGTTTGTTTGTTTGTTTGTATGCAAGGCATTAGTTTTTCAGACTTGTCCCGTGGAACCTTAAAGAATTCCCTTGGGGGTAGCACTGTCCAATAGAAATATAATGCAAGTCATATATATGATTTGAAAAATTTTTTGAAGATGTTTTTATTGATTTTTCTTTTTCTTTTCTTTTTTCTTTTTCTTTTTTTTTTTCTTTTTTTTGAGAGAGAAAGGAGGAGAGAGAGAGAGAAACATCAATTAGCTGCCTCTTGCACATCCCCCACTGGGGACTGAGCCCACAACTCAGGCGTGTGCCCTGACTGGGAATCAAACTGAGACCTCTAAGTCCATGGGACAAGGCTCAGTCTACTAAGCCACACCAGCCAGGCTGATTTAAAATTTTACAGTAGTCATATTAATGTAAAATGAAATAGGTGAAATTAACCCAGTATATTCCACTATTATTTCAACATGTAATCAATATAAACATTATTGGGATATTTTGGCATGTTTTTCTATTAAGTCCTCAAAATTTACACTTACCACACATCTCAGTTTATATTAACTACATTTCAGGTGGTTATTGTATTGGGCAACTCAGTCTTAGAGAAGAATCTGCAGTTGATCCTTAAACTGATAGTTCAGTTCAATTAAAAAAAATTATTTGAATACTTTTTTTTGTGACAAACACTTTGTTCCTGGAGTTACATAGATAAATAAATGTTACCTGCTTGAATGGACTTTATGATCAGTCATGTATTCTCTAAACTATAGAGATGCTCTTAGGCTCTACCCTAAAAGATTTTTAGTTAGATGGTGGGATCCCAGCATCTCTAATTTTAATTAGAGCAAAATTTTATTTGGAGTCCATCCCATGGACAATTTTAACCATCTACCCATGGTAAGAGACAGCTATAAGTATTAAGAGTACCATCTTTACATTATACTGTATATGTAAAAAAGATTCTGGGTGTAGTGTGCACAGGTTATGGTGAGAACACAGCTACATTTTTCTTTATTGAGGTAAAAGTCACATAAAATTAACCCTTTTAGTGTGTGCAATTCAATAGCATTTAGTTATTCACTGAGCTTTTGTAGCCATCACCTCTGTGTAGTTTCAAGACATTTTCATCACCTGAAAAGGAAGCCTCTTACCCATTAAACAGCCTCTCTCCATTTCCCCTTTCCTCAGTCCATGGAAACTACTATAGCAGGTCTTTTCATTCAGTGTTGTTTTGTTATAACTCTTGTTTATATCAATTAGCCTATGTTAAAATTGATTTTGTTATACATCATTTTGTCACAGTTCCATGAACCTATCAGTAATAGTAAGTGAGGACTTACTGTAGTCTGCTTTCTGGCTCTAGATTTACCTGTTCTGGATGTTTCATATAAATGGAATCATAATATGTTGGCTTTTGTGTCTGCTTCTTTCCTTTTTTCTTTTTTCTGTAACATTTATCATTTTTTATTTTTCAGTTGTAGTCAACATACAATATTATATTAGTTTTGTGTGTACACCCAGTGATTAGACATTATATGACTTACTAAGTGTTCATCCCAATAAATCTCAAACCCATATGACTTCATGTGTAGTTATTAGAATAATATTGACAGTATTGCCTATGTTATACTTTATATCTCCGTGACTATTCTGTAACTCCAATTTGTACTTCACCTTTCACCCATTCCCCTACTGCCCCTCCCATCTGACAACCATCAAAATCCTCTGTAGCTGAGTCTGTTTCTGGTCATCTAGTTTATTTATGTAGTTTTGTTGTTGTTTTTTTTTAGTTTCAGTTGTTGACAATATTCATGTATTACCATTTTATTCATATTTTTTTACCTTTTTTACTTCTTCTTCTTAAAGAAGACCCTTTAACATTTCATGTAATATTGGTTTGGTGGTGATGAACTCCTTTAGCTTTTTCTTGTCTGGGAAGCTCTTTAAATGTCCTTCGATTCTAAGGGATAGCTTTGCAGGATGGAGTGATCTTGGTTGTAGGTCCTTGCTTTTCATTACTTTGAATATTTCTTGCCACTTCCTTCTGGACTGCAAAGTTTCTTTTGAGAAATCAGCTTATAGTCTTATGGGAGTTCCCTTGTAGGTAACTAACTGCTTTTCTTTTGCTGCTTTTAAGATTCTCTCTTTGTCTTTAAACTTTTGCATTTTAATTTTGATGTGTCTTAGTGTGGGCCTCTTTGTGTTCATCTTGTTTGGGACTCTCTGTGCTTCCTGGACTTGTGCGTCTATTTCCTTCACCAGGTGAGGGAAGATTTTTGGCAGTATTTTTTCCAATAGGTTTTCAATATCTTACTCTTTCTCCTCTCCCTCTGGCCACATGCATGATGCAAATGTTGGTGTGCTTGAAGTTGTCCCAGAGGCTCTTTACACTGTCTTCATATATTTTGGATTATGTTTTTTTTGGGTTTTTTTTTCTGTTCTGATTAGATATCTGTTGCCTCCTTATATTCCAAATCACTGATTTGATTCTTGGCTTCATCTGTTCTACTGTTGATTCCCTGTAATTTTTCTTCATTTCAGTTCATGTATCCTTCATTTCTGGCTCGTTCTTTTTTAGGGTTTCTCTGTCCTTTTTCATGCTGTTGAAGTTCTCACTAAGTTCCTTCAGCAACCTTATAACCATTATTTGAACTCTGTATTTGGTAGTTTGCTTACCTCCATTTCATTTAGTCCTTTTTGTAGAAATATCTCCTGCTATTTCATTTTGGACCTGTTTCTTTGTCTCTGCATTTTGTCTGCTTCACTATGTTTGTTTCTATGTATTAGGTAGAACTGCTAAGTCTGCTGGACTTGTAGAGTGGCCTTGTGGTAGTAGTGTCCTGTAGGGCCCAGTGGTATAGCCTCCCCAATCACCTGAGCTCGGCATTCCAGGTACACTTCTTTTCTTTTTTTTTTTTTTTTATCCTCACCCGAGGACATTTTTCCATTTTTTGTTCAGATAGAGCGGGAGGGAGAGAGAGAGAAACATCGATGTGAAAGGAACACATCGAGTGGCTGCCACCCGCACGACCGACCAGGGCCGGGGACAAACTGCAACCGAAGTACGTGCCCTTAGCGGGAACCGAACCCGGGTCTCTCCGGACCGGAGGCCGACGCTCTAACCGCTGAGCCAAACCGGCCAGGGCCAGGTACACTTCTGTGTGGGTTGTGTGCACTGTCCTGTTGTAGTTGAGCTTTGATTGTTCTTGTTGTCACTGACAGGGCTTGACCCCCAAGCCGATCAGCTGTGAGGACTGAGAACCAGTTGCAGCTACAGCAGAGTAGCTGCTGTGCAGAAGTCGACCCTACAGAGCAGGACTTGCTTCAGTGGGGCTTTGGTGCTTACCAAGTCTCCCCCTTGAGTGTGTTGCTCGTGGAGGTTTTAGGGTTGTAATCTATCCATCGTGGTCTGATGATCTGGGGCCTCCCGGGAGTTGCATGGTCAGCCACTGTCTGTCCTGCCTGGGGCTACCTGGCACAAGCTACAGAGTGATCTTCAGAAAGCTGCTAGTTGTGCTGGGTTTAGAGGTGCCCAGGAGAGGTCAAGCTGTGAATCAAGGCCAGCTGCTGTTGGTGCCAAACCTGGCCAATTAGAGGTATGGGCTATGCAGAGGCCAGATGCTGCTTGAGAGATTTTAGGCAAATCCAAAGCATGAGGTAAGAGAGGCCATTTGTATGGAAAAGCCACTGGAAATAGTTTGGTTGCAGCGGGGTCTCAGGGAATCACCAGGGCAGAACTGTGTCAGCAAGGTTGATGGAGACTCAGATATGGCAACCACCTGTTGGCTCTGTGGGTGTGGGTGTGTGTGGGGGGATGGATTCTCACAAAAGGAACAATGGCTTCTGCCAGAATTTTTATCTGGCAGAAAGCTACCTCCCCAACTCTCGCTCTGATGCCAAACAGATCAGTTTCTCTTTGTATGTCCCTGGTTCATTTCAAGCTGCTGCCTCAGAACTGGAGTTCAGAGGGAGTCTAAGTAAGTCTGTGCATGGGACCTTTAAGAAGAGTTGCTTGCGACTTCAGCGACCTTCCGTCTCCTTCAGCCTTGATCCACTCTGGTTTTTATAGCCAGAAATTATAGGGACTTCTCTTCCTGGCTCTGGAACCCTGAGCTGGGGAGTCCTGGTGTGGGGCTGGGAACCCTTGCTCCTCAGGGAGGACCTCCACAGCCAAGATATCCCTCTTGATTTTTATCTGTCACATGTGGGTTTGGGACCAGCCTGTTCCACGTCTCCACCCCTCCTACTAGTCTTTTTTTTTTTTTTTTATCCTCACCCGAGGACACTTTTTCATTCTTTGTTCAGATAGAGCAGGAGGGAGAGAGAGAGAGAGAGAAACATCGATGTGAAAGGGACACATCGAGTGGCTGCCACCCGCACGACCAACCAGGGCCAGGGACAAACTGCAACCGAGGTACATGCCCTTAGCGGACACCGAACCCGGATCTCTCCGGACCGCAGGCCGACACTCTAACCGCTGAGCCAAACGGGCCAGGGCCCTCCTACTAGTCTTGAAGTGACTGCTTCTTTAATTCCCTAGTTGTAGGACTTCCATTCAGCTCGATTTCAGGCAGTTCTGAATGATGGTTGTTCTGTAGTTTAGTTGTAATTTTGGTATGGTTGTGGGAGGCTTCAAGTACCGCATTTACCTATGCTGCCATCTTGACCAGATGTCCCTGCTTCTTTCATTTAGCATGTGTTTGAGGTTCATCCACATTGTATCAGTGTTTTATTTTTATTGCCAAATAATATTCCATTGTATGGACATAGAACATTTTGTTTATCCATTCATTAGTTGATGGGCATTTGGGTTCCACTTTTTGGTACTGTGCATAGTGTTTTGTGAACATTCATGTGCAGATATTTGTTTGAATACCTATTTCCAGTTCCTTTGGTTATATGCCTAGATTGGAATTGCTGGGTCATAAGGCATTTGTATGTTTAACTTTTTAACTGGCACACTGCTTTCCACAGCAGCTGCACCATTTGACATTTCAACCTGCAGTGTACTGACGTTCCAATTTTCCCACATCCTTACCAACACTGATAATTTTAGTTTTTGTTTTTTAATATGATTTCATTTATTTTTTAGAGAGGAAGGGATAGAGAGATAGAAACATCAATGTGAGAAAGAAATGTTGATCAGCTGCTTGTTACATGCCCCCTACTGGGGATCAAGCCAGAAACCCGGGCATGTTCCCTGACTGGGAATCTAACTGGGTAACCTCTCAGTCCATGGGATGATGCTCAATCTACTAAGTCACACCAGCCAGGCTGATTTTTAGTTTTTTGTCTTGACTGACCCCAGTGCATGTAAAGTGGTTTTTTCAGTTGTGGTTTTGATTTTCATGTGCTTGTTGGCCATTTGTATATCTACTTTGTAAAAATATCTATTCAAATTCTTAGTTCGTTTTTTAATTGACTAGTTTGTCCTTTTGTTGTTGAGTAATAGGAATTCTTTATATATTCTGGATATTAATTAATCCCTGACCAGATAATGCTTTGCAGATATTTTCTCCTCTTCTGTAGTTTGTTGTTTCACTCTCTTGATGGTGTGATGTACAAAAGTTTTTAATTTTGATGAAATTCAGTTTATTCTTTTTTTTTCTTTGGTTGTTGGTGATTTGGGTGTCATATATAAGAAACTATTTCCAAATCCAAGGTTGTAAAGATTTACCCCAATATTTTCTTCGTAGAATTTTTATAGTTCTGGCTCTTATATTTAGATCTTTGATCCATTTCAGTTAATTTTTGTATGTGGTATCAGTTAAGGTTTTAGCTTCATTCTTTTTGAAGAAACAGGCCTTTTTTAGCTTTTTTTTTCCTTCATTGATTTTAGAGAGAGAGGAAGGGAGAGGGAAAGAGAGATAGAAACATCGATGCGAGAGGACATCGATTAGCTGCCTCCTGCATGCCCCCACCTGGGATTGGGCCCACAACCTAGGCATGTGCCCCGACCGAGAATCAAACTGGCGACCTATTGGTGCATGGTTCAACACTCAAGCACTGAGCCACACTGGCCAGGCAAACTTTATTCTTTTACATACAGCTATCCAGTTGTCCCAGTACCATTTGTCGGAAAGATTGTAATCCTTTCTCTATTGAATGGTCTGATACCCTTGTTGAGAATTAATGGACCACAGATGTATGTATGGATCTAGATTCTATTGATTTATATTTCTGTTTTTATGTCAGTACCACACTGGTTAGATTACTATAGGGTTTTTGAGGTTAAGTTTCAAAATTGGGAAATGTGAGTCTTCCCATTTATGTAGTTGTTTACTATAGTTGTTTATATCTCATAGGGCTTTGAGTTACTAGGTAGTGTTTTTTTTGTTGTTTTTTTTTTCCATTTCAGCCTAAAAAACTTTACAGCATTTTTTGTAGGGCAGATTGACCAGTGACAAACTTCTTCAGCTTTCATTTTTCTGGGAATATCTTGGATTCTCCTTTATTTTTGAAGAATAGCTTTGCCATTCTTGGTTAATATTTTTTTCTTTCAGCAATTTAAATGTGTTATCCTATTGCCTTTCTGGACTCCATGGTTTCTGATATGAAATCAGCTATTTTATTGAAGATCCCTTGTATGTGACAAATCACTTCTCTTTTCCTGCTTTCAGGATTCCTTTTGGCTTTCTAGAGTTTGATTATAATGTGTCTTCGTGTGTATCCCTTTGAGGTTTTCTTAATTGGAGTCCTTTGAGCTTCTTGGATGTTATAGATTCATGTATTCTGTCAAGTTTGGGAAGTTTTTATCCATCATTTCTTCAAATATTCTTACTGCCCTTTTCTTCCTTTAGGACTCCATAATACTTGTGTTAGTTTTGTTTTAATTTTTATTTACCAATTTTGAGAGAGAGAGAGAGAAACATTGATTTGTTGTTCTACTTATGGATGCATTCATTGGTTGATTCTTGTATGTGCCCTGACCGGGGATCGAACCCACAACCTTGGCTTATTGGGACGATGCTCTAACCAACTGAGCTACCCAGCCAGGGCCTGTTAGTATTTTTGATGCTGTCCCACAGGTTGCTTATGCTCTGCAAATTTTTCTTCACTCTATTTTATTCTCAGAATAGTTTCTTTTAACCTATCTATACATTTGCTGATTTTTTTTTTTTAGCCTGTTCAAGTCTACTGTTGAAACCCACTAGTAAATATTTTATTTCAGTTATTATACTGTCAGCTTCAAAGTTTTACTTCCTTTCTTATTATAACTTTTCTCTTTACTGATAATCTCTGTTGAAACATTGTTTTCCTTGTTTCCTTTTATTCTTGTGCATGGTTTCCTTTAGCTCTAAACATCTTTAAGACAGTTGATTTAAAGTGTCTAGTAAGTATGATATGATGTCTGTACTTTTTCAGGAGTAGTTTTTGTTAACTTATTCCTTTCTTAATTTCTTTCTCTTTGTTGCTTTTTCTTCTGACTGGGACATACTTTCTTGTTTCTTTGCATGCTTCGTAATTTTTTGTTGAAAACTCAGTTTTTTATTTATTTATGTGTTTTTAATAGCTATATTCTCTCTTCGATATGGACCCTGAAGTCTCTATTCCTTTAGTGTAGTGTAGTGTTCTGTTAGTGTTTTGACATTTCAAATATTATAATGTAGGAATTACAAAAGTCAGATTCTCCTCCATATCCAGGTTTTGTTGTTGGGGTTTGTTGGTGCTTGTTGTGGGCTATAGCTGTCTATTTGTTTAGTGACTTTTATACACTATTTTTGCAAAGGGTGTATTTTTTGTCACGTATGGGCACTGAAGTCTCCTTTCCGTCATCTCAGCAGTTAGCCAGTGACCTAACAGAGATTTCCTTAAATGCTTGATGCATAAAAAGGGAAAGAAAGAAAAATGGACAAAAGAACAGAAAGTAAAGGGGGCAAGGGAAGAATTCTTCAGGTCTTTGCAGATTATGTCTGTTTTAAATCGCTCCTTCTCTACTTAGCCATGCTGCTTATGACTGTGCTTTAGCCTTTACCTCCTTGCTTGTGCTGAGTCTAAAGATCAACATGAGGTTAAAGTTTATTGTATTAGGTGTTTGTTTGTTTGTTTGTTTTTGAGCATGTTTTCTGCCCTGGTAAGTGTGTGGTTTTCTAAATTATCCAGTATACATAGGAACTTTTCAAAGTGCTTACTCCCCTCAAATCTCACTTTCCAGCCTTTGCATGTCTGTTGTTTGCCCCATGGGTGTTTTGTTGTTGTTGTTAGGGTTTAATTTTTTGTCCCTGGTAGCATCAGCTTGTTTATTAGTTTCTCAGTGTTTTGGGTGAACTTCATCCCCTGAAACACTTGCTCTCATAGACTTCTGAGATACGTGAAACAAAGAAAAGCCCCTGGTGTTAGTCTTTTGGGAGAACTCCAGTCAGGTCAAAACAGAAAAAAAATTCTTTGGGAACAAGATCCACTCTGCTCCTTCCAGAGTAAGAGCCACTCACACTGAACAGAGATTACTGTTTTTAAGTTCACCGCCACACCAATGATGGGGATGGGTAATAAGGTAAGTTAACATGCTATAAAAAACTCCTGCCATGTTTAAGTTGTTTTTCTTCTGGTCAAGAATTCTCTTAGTTGCTGTAAACTTTGACTATCACTCAGAGTTCTGGTGAGATTGCTTCTGACAGTTTTTACTAGGAGTGTGTGTGTTTCTGAAGAGTTCCCCCAGAGTTCCCCGCTGTGCCATTTTGTCAACACCACTCCAGTGGTACATTTTGAAAACCAGACTCCTTGCCTCTTTACTAATGTCCTAATACTACTTCTGAGAAATGGGGGTTAGTTCACAAGAAAGGAGTGGTAATGATATCAATAATAGCTAATATTTATTACTTACCACGTACTAGGCACCATTTGAAGCAGTTATTATTTCATTGATTTCCCGAAACAACACAGAGATTTATTGGAATCATTATTATCTAATCTTATATATAAGGAAACTAAGTCAGAATGAATTAGCAACTTGCCCAGATTCACGTAATGACTAACCCAAGAATCCTGGCTCTAGAACCTAAGCTTTTAACCATCATTTAGACTGCCTTCCACAGAGGCTTTTTTACTGTATGAGTTAGGAATTGACCAAACTCAGCTCTAAAACTAGACTTGATACAAAGATACCGTGATGATGAAC
Organism: Molossus molossus; assembly: GCF_014108415.1. NCBI lineage: Eukaryota > Metazoa > Chordata > Mammalia > Chiroptera > Molossidae > Molossus > Molossus molossus. The sequence goes on along the minus strand of NW_023425355.1, from coordinate 108,835,236 downwards.
AACTGAGGCTGGGCTGGGTAGCTCAGTTGGTTAGAGCATCGACACCAAGGTTGCAAGTTCTATCCCTGGTCAGGGCACATACAAATAAACAACCAATGAATGTATAAAAAAGTGGGACAACAAATTGATGTTTCTCTCTCTCAAATCATTTTAAAAAAAAAAAAAAAAAAAAAAACAATACTATTAGAGCATTTTCTGTTGAACATTTCTAAGGTTTCATTTCTAAAGATACATATTCTATAGAATTTATAGTATGCTGATCTTTTTTTTCCCCTTTTCACATTTTAGGTCATCAAGAAAATAACAACTTCTGTTCAGTTAACATAAATATCGGTCCAGGTGACTGTGAATGGTTTGTTGTTCCTGAAGGTTACTGGGGTGTTCTGAATGATTTCTGTGAAAAGTAGGTTTCCAGACTAAATATTCTTTAAACATAATTATTCAAAAACAGTAATTGTGAAGGACAACTTACTAAAGCTTGGTGTCCTAAGGCATATAACTAGTTTTCACTTAACCATTCAGCAGAAAATTCATTTAAAATGATTTGATTCTAAACCTGTTATTTTGTGTAATTAGGAATACTTTAAGAAATATGACTTGAAGTTGCTTCATGCATTGGTAATAGTCTTGAATTTAAAGGATAGAAAAATTGAGTTATTAGGCTAACTAAACGGTTGATACATAAATATTTGTTCATGTGAAAGGTCTATATTCCAAGAAAAATTGTTTTACTATAAATGGTTTTAATAGTGGGAGAAATCTTATTATTGAACACCCTTATAGGTTGTTAATAACTCAAATTTCAACACAATACTCTGCTATATCATTATGGTATAATTTTTTTTTTAAACTACTCTGGCAACTTTTCCTATAAATGAATATTATAAAATATAATCAGCTGTTTCTGATTTTGTTTTGTATTATTGAAAGAACTCATCTGGTGGAAGTGTTCCTTTCCTAGAATCCTAGAAGTTACCTTCATTTATTTCTTTATCTTGTGTAAAAGGGTACCTTGGAACTATTTTCATTGGTTTAAATCGAAATGTTTGTTTAAATGGAACTTACTTTCTTTTTTAAACAAAAGTACTTGATTGTGCAAGTACCTGATATTTTCAGTTAGTAATAACATTAGAAAATTATTATGGTTAAAAACATAAATTATACATACATTCAATATTGATTCCCCCACTCCAATAAAATAAAGGGGAAAAGAACCACCAAAAACATTTACATATGAGAATTTTTGGGAACTAGTTATGTACTTATGTCACATACTTATAATTTTTTAATTTGGGCTTATATAATCTTTTTTATAAATACCTAAATTTAGTAAGAAGTGCAAAAACGATTGCAGAAAACCAGATTGATCCAAAATTTCCTATATATAGTCAAAAGGTAATTACCTTTTATTATCTTTGCTATTTAACCACATAGGTTTCCTTCAATGTAAGAAGCCAAAAATGCAGAATTTTAATCTAATTAATTTTTGTGAGCCAGCAACCTGGTAATAACAGAGATAAAATAGTGTCGTGTAGGGAATCTCCACTGTAGTACAGAGAGATTTTTATTTCTTATACTTTCAGATAGTATTGTTACAACTACAGTACAATGATTCATGTTCATTATTTTTGAGTAGGGATTGGCTATTTTTAGGATTTAGTTTCTTATCCTATCTAAATGGAGAGGTAACCTGGGAACAAAGATAATTAGAATAGGCAGATGATGTCTAAAAATTAGAACTTAGGAATAAAAATATCAAATTAGTATAAATAGGTAAATATAACTAAGTCTCAGAAATAGCACTTGCTACCTTAGCATTTCAGTATAATTTTGTTTTGCATAAGGATTGTTATTTAATACCAACTTGGTACTGACTATGTTTGTAGTTTTTTTATTAATTTAAATAATATCTCTATCTTGAAATAATCATTTATTTGAATAAATGATAAAAAGGATGCTTGCTGTTTTGTGTTTGAGGTTTGTTTCGTTTGTTGTTTGTTTTTTACTTCGTTGTTGATAATTTGGTGGTCTTGCTTGCTTACTTTCTTGCTTGCTTGCTTGCTTTTGGATAGAAAGTTTTCACCAATTATATGACAGCAACACATGGGTGAAGTAGAGCTAGGATTTGTGTTTGTAGTCATTTTGCTTTGTAGGCAAATTTTTCTGGAGTGTATCTCCTTAGCCTTATCAAAACCAATAAGCCAATTCTTATCCCCTTGCAATTAGGCTACCACCATTTCAGTCTGTTACAAACTTTCGAGAGCAGCCTTGCTTTTTTTTCATTGCCCAAAATGTGAAATCTAAAGTAGTAAATTGAATTTTTTTTAATTCTTTTGTAGGAAAAGTTACTGTGTAGTTTAAAAAATACTTCATATTATATCATGATGATGAAGTATAATAATAAGAAAAGCTGGATTTTAAAATAAAGGCTTAGTAATATGATCTGTAGAATGTTTCCAAAGTATATTGGTGGTGGTGGTGGCAGTGATAATGGTTATTTATATATGTGTGTGATTGTTCATTTTTCATAGTCAGCCAGTCATGAAAACTACAGACACTGATATCCTGTCCCTCTTTTTTGCTTAAGAATCAGAATAGTAGAGACCATCTCTGTTTTCCACTTTACCTCAGAAGTAGGAGTTCCTAGTACTTTATAGTCATAGTGTTCCTGTTTATGGATTTAAATGATTTGATGACAGTTCCACCTTCCATTTATCTTTTAGAGATTTCTTAGTACACCAGGGAGAAGGGTTCAATCAAAATAGCCTTTAGTGAAGTGAAAATAAAAGTTAATGTATTTAAGTGTTGCTTAAAAGTAGCTTTGGTTTTCATTTGGAACTTTAAAAACTCCTCTTAAGGCAGTAGTACTGATCTTTGGTTAAGTCATTCAGTACTTAACTGTAATTAACTTGACTCATTTTACATACAGCAATTCTTACTGCACAAACAATTCATTTTCAATGCAATGAATGCACATATTTTTAAAACTTTTGACATTGTCTTCTAATCTTATAAGGAACTTATTAAAGTACTTGATTCATTTGCATTATTTTTTCTTATTTCAGAAATAATTTGAATTTCCTAATGGGTTCTTGGTGGCCCAACCTTGAAGACCTTTATGAAGCAAATGTTCCAGTGTATAGGTTTATTCAGCGACCTGGAGATTTGGTCTGGATAAATGCAGGCACTGTTCACTGGGTTCAGGCTATTGGCTGGTGCAACAACATTGCTTGGAATGTTGGTCCACTTACAGGTATTTTAAAGAATATGCTAAAAAATGTTTAATTTATAGTGGATTATATCTGATAGGACTTTTTTTTTGGAATATGCCTCACTAAAAAATGGAAGAAGAATGTCTCTTTGAAAAAAGATGAATTAGTAGTACAGGAAATTAAATTCAAGTTAACAAATAAAAACCCAAGACTATAGATCTCAGCAAAAACAAATTTATATCTTTATATACAAGGAAACTATATACTATTTTTCAAAAGCAATAGACATTTATTATCCCTCATATAATAGTTCAAAATGGGTATTTCTGGTCAGTGGGTGGCTTTACTTTATGTGATAGAGTGCTTGGTTTTTTTGTTTGTTTGTTTGTTTTTTTATCCTCACCCGAGGATATTTTTTCATTTTTTGTTCAGATAGAGTGGGAGGGAAAGAGAGAGAGAGAGAGAGAAACATCAACGTGAAAGGTACACATCAAGTAGTTGCCACCCACACGACCCAACCAGGGCCGAGGACAAACTGCAACTGAGGTACGTGCCCTTAGTGGGATCCGAACCCGGGTCTCTCCGGACCGCAGGCCGATGCTCCAATCACTGAGCCAAACCGGCCAGGGCTTGGTTTTGTTTTATAAAGGAAACCCTTTATGGGAGAAAGTAATGTAGAGTAGTTACTCATTCTTTCAAATTCTTCCTTTATCTGGTATTATATGAATAGCCCTGTTAGGTCAAAATCTATTTGGATTATGCCTGCTTTCAGGTAGTAGATAGTTGAGATTAAGAATATGTATGGCCTTTGGAGCCAGAAAGACCTGGATTAGGACCAGGACATGGCTCTTAAAACTTTGGGCAAGTTATATAACCTCTCTGGGCTTCAATTTCTTCATCTGTGTAATGGGAATAATAAAATTCAAAAGGTGATACTAAAGATGAAATGAAATAATATATTAAAATAGGTCAGCACAGTGCCTGACACATAGTTATAATAAGCACTCTTTATTTGATTTCTATTATTATTACCATAATTGTTTTTTAAAAAATAAAAATTATTTTTGTAAAATTTTGAGGTTTTCAGAATTGATGTTGATGATGTCACCTGAGAAGGTGATAATGGTTATCTTCATATATTTTGGTACTTTGGGTTGCTTTATAACTGTTTTTTTTTTTTCCTAGCCTGCCAGTATAAGTTGGCAGTGGAACGGTACGAATGGAACAAATTGCAAAGTGTGAAGTCAATAGTACCCATGGTTCATCTTTCCTGGAATATGGCACGAAATATCAAGGTCTCAGATCCAAAGCTTTTTGAAATGATTAAGTAAGTGCTTTCTAAAACTGCTATAGTCCCTCTCTTTTGGGGGAGTGTTAACTATTCAACCCTCCCCCCCCCCCCCGAATTATGTTGACATCAAAACAAAATGGTCCAGAAGTCTAGCAAAATAAAATGTAAGAATTCACATGTTAAAGTATTTTTCCCATATAAATAGTCAGTACACTGTTGTATAAAGAGGATCATAGGCACAAATAACTTTTAAACCAGTAGATTCACAATCCTGTGCTTCCATACGAACCATCTGATTTCTAGAAGAACTTTCAGTTTTAATATTGAAAGGCTTCATTTAGTATTAGGGGAGGAAATGACAAAATAATTGCTGGTACAGAGAAATTAGGATTTAATATAGGGATTTGACTGAAATGTTATTTTTTTGTTTTTATTAAATCATATTTCTTATAATTGTCCTCTTTTTTATCTGCTTTAAACATATAATACAAGTTATTTGAATACATACGTTTTAGTAAATTTCTCATTTATTGTCACAGTTTCTGTCTTAGCTATATTATAAATCTATTGAGAAGTAACATTTTCAAATAGCAGTGTTTCCCTAAACTATATTTTCTACCATTACCACCCCTGCCCCCAAAAGGTAGGGAATTCTGGTCAAGGACATATGGGAAATGATGGATTAGGTAAAGTTCAAGTCTTTCTTTTTTATTTAATTTGGTCAGCACATGTTGTTTTTAAAATACTGCCTTTTAAAAGTAATCATGATTTATTAAAATGATTTCAAACCTAAGTCCAAACTTTTATTCAAACAAAAATTGTGTGGCCAAGGTAATATCTCTATGGATAATCTTATAATACAGTCCTTTGTCAGTTGCACTGTTTTATCTATTCCTGGGCAGAAGTTGTAGGAGGAGGCAAAAGGTAATAAAAACTAAATCATAGCAGGTAATGTATAAATCCTTGAAAAAGTTGGATCTTAGGTATCATACTCTATACATGTAATTGGTAGTGGGGTGTGAGGGTTGTCTGTCCATTTATTCTATTATATCTCAGAATGGTACTTGGTTCTGAATAGCAAGTTCAGGGTTACTTTTGGAGGGAAAATTGTCTAAAGTCACTGAAGATGTTTAGTTAAGTTGGAGATAGGTATAAACTAGAGGCTAATTCTGATCACCTGAAGGTAAAGGGATGGTACAGTATAGAAACCATTTATCCAACAGCTATATAGACTAAAAGTAACTCATTACTTTGGATAGATTAGGATTTTATCATGGGAAAGGATTTCAAAGGTCACTTAAAGGTTATTATGCTCCTACTTAATGCAGTAATCACTTCTGTAGCATTCATAACTTGTGGTCATCCAACAACTTTTTGAATATTTTCATTACCTCACTATAATTGGGACAGACTAACCTAAACGGAAGTTTACCCATGGGGCTGGAAAGAGGAATCAAACTAGGGACTGTGGTGACTTGCTCATATATTGGGTGGTGGGGAAAGGGAAGAAGGAGACTTCATTGTCATAGTCTATTCTTCTTACCTGGTCTTCATTGATTTATACATCTCTTATCTGTCACCTTTTCCATACCTCCTTGCAATTTATCATTGTCCCTGTTAATAATGGAAATGTTGAGTGTTGACACTTGCATTATCTTTTGTTACAAGGTTGTCTTTTATTAAAATTGGATACCTAACAATTTGAATGTTTTTTCATCCAAAATTACTGGTGATACTATTGTTCCTCATACCTTCATTTTTTTAAAAACTTGAACGCACTTACATATTTCTCTTACTCCATTTTTACCTTGCATTACAAAATGTCCAATGATTTGAATCTTGATTTATTCTTTATTATATTAACAATTCTCCCAGCTTGCATTGTCATGAGATGTGATTAGACAATTCTTTTTGTCATCATACTGATTAAAAAGGTTATTTATTTATTTTTAATTCTCACCAGAGGATATATTTCCATTTTATCTTCAGATAGAGTGGTAGGGGGAGGAGGGAGGGAGGGAGAGAGAGAGAAAAAAAAAAAACATTGATGTGTGAGGGACACATACATTGGTGGCCTCCCACACGACCCCGACCAGGGCCGGGGACTGAACCACAACTGAGGTACGTGTCCTTGACCGGAATTGAATCTGCGGCTCTTTGATTTGTGGGCTGATGCTCTAACCACTGGCCAGGGCGAAAATGTTAATCGTAAATTATTGCTAAAAATGTACTTTTCATCAACCAACAATGCTCCCTTTTATTTGTGCTTCATTTTATTTGTACTTTTATTCACTTAATGATTGCCAACTGTATCTAAGGCTCTGGACTAGGCGCTGAGAAGAGGGGTTTGTGTGTATGTGTGTGTGGTGGGGGGAGGTAAATATGTAGTATAGCTGACTGGCTAGGGAGTTTTCTACCTAGTGGTTTGTGATTGCCTTGAGAGGAAAAGGGGAGGAGTCAGGAGCATAACTTGGGGGAATACATCTATTTAAGAAAGCAAATAGGTGTATTAGATAAAGGTCAGAAGAGGGCATGGAGAATATACTGTTACAGAAATTGGGGGCGTCTTCTTTCACAAGCTCAGTTTTGCTGTAAAATTGTATCCCATCATTGCTTTGGTCCTCAAATCCAGTATCCTGCCAACAAAGGAAGAGGTATTGATTTGTTCTGGCTTCTTTGAGCTGTACCAATTCTTAAGAAGTAGTGCTTTCCCTTGCCATTTCTTTCATCTGCTTTGAGTCATTTTATTCATCCCCTGTTCACTCCTCTATGAATAGCAGTGTAGCTTTCTATATTTAATATACCCCTATCACTTTGAGGTCACCAGTGACCAAATATTTTAAACATATTAAGGCACAAACGTAAACTGTCTTTAAAGTCCCCTTTTGTACCTCCAGTCTGACCCCCACTTACCTTGTCAGCCATTTCTCTCAATGCTGCCTTGAGATGTGTACATGAATTTTCTATTTAGTTTTATCACTTTATTTGGTGTTTTAAACCATCTTTCATATGCACTGCAATATTTACACTTCCTCTCTTTTTCTTTTTTTTCTTTATTGATTTTATTTTATTTTATTTTATTTATTTTTTTTATTTTTTTATTTTTTATTTTTTTTCCACATCTTTATTGTTGGATGTAAAATGTATTACAGATGTTCCACATTTTTCCCCCATTGACCCCCTCCTCCCCACTCCCGCCCCCCCCCCCCCCTTTTCCCAAACTATTGTCCATGTCCATTGGTTATGCATATAAGTTCTTTGGTTTATTTCTTCCCACCCCCCAACCCCTTTCCCTTTGGGGTTGTCAGTCTAGCAATGAATTTGTGCTTCTTAATCCCTTCACCTTTTTCATCCATTCCCCCAACCCCTTTCCCAACTGGCAACCAACAAAATGTTCTCTGTATCTATGAGAATGTTCCTGTTCTTCCTGTTCATTTTGTTTGTAGTCCATTGTTGATAGATATGTATTCATTGCCATTTTGTTTGTTCATACATTTTATCTTTTTCTTTAAAAAGACCCTTCATCATTTCATATAATAACGGTTTGGTAGTGATGAACTCCTTTAACTTTTTCTTGTCTGGGAAAGTTTTTATATGTCCATCGATTCTAAATGACAACTTTGCAGGATAGAGTAATTTTGGTTGTAGGTTCTTGGTTTTCATCACTCTGAATATTTCTTGCCACTCCTTTCTGGCCTGCAAAGTTTCTTTTGAGAAATCAGCTGACAGCCTAATGGGAACTCCCTTGTAGGTAACTTGCTGCCTTTCTCTTGCTGCTTTTAGGATTCTCTCTTTGTCTTGAACCTTTTGCATTTTGATGATGATGTGTCTTGGTGTGGGCCTCTTGGGGTTCATCTTGTTTGGGACTCTCTGTGCTTCCTGGACTTGTATGTCTGTTTCCTTCACCAAGTTAGGGAAGTTTTCTGCCATTATTGTTTCAAACAGGTTTTCGATTTCTTGTTCTCTCTCTTCTCCTTCCGGCACCCCCAAGATGCGAATGTTGGCGCGCTTGAAGTTGTCCCAGAGGCTCCTTACACTATCCTCATTTTTTTGGATTCTTTTTTCTTTTTGCTGTTCTGGTTGGGCGTTTTTTGCTTCTTTATATTCCAAATCGATGGTTTGCTCCTTGGATTTACGTACTCTATTATTGAAGCTATGTAAATTATTCTTTATTTCAGTTAAAGCCTCCTTCGTTTCTAACTGTGCAGCGATCATTTCTGACTGGTACTTTTTTATGCTCTTGAGGCCCTCACTAAGTCCATTGAGCATCCTTATAAGCAGTATTTTGAACTCAGCATCTGTTAGGTTGCTTATCTCCATTTCGCTTAGTTCTTCTCTTGGGGTTTTGTTCTGTTCTTTCATTTGGGACCTGTTTCTTTGTCTCCTCATTTTGGCTGCCTCCCTGTGTTTGTTTCTGTGTATTACTTAATGAGAGGTATGGGGCTCGCTGAGACCCGATGCTGCTCGTTTGAAAGAATTTATGAAAAACCTGAAGCAGGATCCAAGACAGGCCAATCCTATAGTTAAGCAAGTCGCAACAGCTTGGGTGGGCTTGAAAGTTGTGTGGGGCGGGGCGGGGCGGGCCTCAGGGAGTCAGCAGGGCGGGGCTACCAGTGTGAGCCAGGTTGCTGGAGTCCCAGATATGGCGACTGTCTGCCGCCCCAGGGAAGGGCTCACCAAAGGAACAAAGGCCTCTTACAGCACGTTTGTCCCCGAGGAAGCCCCCTCTCCAGCCCTCGCTCCAGTGCCAAACAGCTCAGTTCTTCCCTGTATGTCTCTGGCGCCCCTCGAGCTGCCTCCCCTCCGAGCTCAGAGGGAGAGAGTCCGACCAGTCCCTGTGCGGGCCCTTTAGGGAGCTGCCTGTGGCTCCAGCCAGGTCAGCTTCCCTGAGCCTCAGTTTCTGCTGGTTTTTCCAGCCAGAAGTTATGGGGACTTCTCTTCCTGGCACTGGAAACCTGAGCGGGGCACCTGGTGTGGGACGAGGACCCCTCAGTCCTCAGGAAGGACGTTCCCAGCCACGGGAGCCTCCTGATTTTTATCCACCACACTTGGGTGTGGGACCAGCCTGTCGCGCCGCTGAGCCGCTGCCGCCACCCCTCGCGCCGCCGCCCCTCCTACCGGTCTGGATGTAGCTGCTTTTTTTTTTTTTTATTTTTAATTCCGTAGTTGTAGGACTTCCATTCAGCTTGATTTTAGGCGGTTTTGGATGATGGTTGTTCTGTAGTTTTGTTGTAACTTGGATGTGGTTGTGGGAGAATGCGATACTGCGTTTCCCTAGGCCGCCATCTTGACCGGACTCTCTATTGATTTTAGAGAGAGAGGAAATGAAAGGGAGAGAGAGATAGAAACATCGATGAGAGAGAACATTGATTGGCCACCTCCTGCATGCCCCCCATTGGGGATTGGGCCCACAGCCTGGGCATGTGCCCTGACCGAGAATCGAACCAGCGACCTCTTGGTGCATGGGTCGACATTCAACCACTGAGCTACACTGGCTGGGCCTTCCTCTCTTTTTCTCTTCTGAATTATCTTTTAGTAAAGCATTCATTCAGTGTACATTAAGCATATGAATTGTAGATTATTTTAAAAGAAAAATGTCAGCGAGATGTAAGAAATGGAATGGAGAAGGTAAACAAATATAGTCTTCTTTCTTAGCTTTCTCCTTATGACATTTAGGTTTTCACAGTTAAGTGGTAAGTCTGCCCACTCAGAAAGAATGTAAGCAAAATTTACCTTGTCTCTTCTCCTCCACTCAACTGACTCAATGAGCTAGCTCTACCCATTTCTTTTTATTCTTTCATATTTGTTTAACATTGTGAACTGAATTGATGCTCAGATATTATGCTAGGTGACAAAAGAATTTGATCACTTCTTTAGCACTTAATAAATGGGGAAATAGTCAAAACATTAAAATACATGATCTTTATTATAATAATGGAAAAATTTGTTTAAAAAAATGTGAGGACGCACAGAGGAAGGCACTTCTGAGAGAGAGAGGAACATTCAAGAAAGGTTTCACTAGTACTACAGCTTCATTATTCCTTATCCTAAACCCCTTAGGCCAAATGTGTTTTGGTATTCAGAATTCTTAGGGTTTATAAGGTAATACAGTGCACTTACAATCTGTTTGACTCTCCCAGGGTCTGTGGCAGTATCCTGGAATCAAACACAATATTTCTGCAGTAAAACTTATAGTCACTCTGATGAGCTAAGTGAAAACTATATAAAAAGACCCAGGTCAAGGTGTTTTTACATATGTTTTTATTTTTTTTTGTTTTTTTTTTTTTTTAGAGAGAGATAGAAGCATCAAGGTGAGAGAGAAACATCCGTTGGCTGCCTCCAGCACGTCCCCCATGGGGGTTTGAGTTCGCAACCCAGGCATATGACCTGACTGGGAATCAAACCAGGGTCTCTCAGTCCATGGGACAATGCTCAGTGCACTGAGCCACACCAGCTGGGCCCTAGGGCAAGTTTTAACATCAAATGAGTTTATGCCAAATTTATGAAAAATTTGTGAATTGTGATAGATTATGAACCTGTATTTATACTAAGTGATTTAATAATGGGAAATGATGTTATCTCCTTTTGATACCTACTATCCCTCCTTATCATTTTGAGCATGAATTACTTGTGGTTATTTAAACCAGTCAACATTGCTCTGTTTTGTTTTTTTTCCTTTGCATTTTCAAAATCAAGTTCCGTCTCTTAGACTCCTGTGATTTTATAGCATCCTCAAGTCATTTAGTAAATCTCTTTCAATTTTTACATCCTAGCTATTTTACTAAAATAAACTAATCTTCATACTCTACTTCACATTTCTTCCAGATACCTTCTACGTTACCCTGAGCCAAAAGAATATTCATTATCTTGAATTTCTATCATTTCATAATGGAGTGAACTTGGACTAGAAAAGTTTACAGCCTAACTCCTTAGGAAAATTTTTGTGGAAGCTCAGTGCATAATCTCTCTTTTGATTTCCTTTAACTGTTTAAATGAAAAAACTTTTTTATATATACCCCATATATTTCAAGCAAACTTTCTTTCTTTAGACCAAACTTTTAAATGTCTCTCAGGTTATTACCTCTTGAGTTTTCTGAATCATTAGCTATTTTTAAAGTAGAGCAATTCCACACAAAGAAATGAATTAAGGAAAACTTATAAATGTGAGGCTACTGATCTCTTTCTATGTTAATATAACTTACTCTTCTTTAAAATATATACAATTTATATATAATGCATTGCTACATGCTTCCCCGAAACTCGTTTACACTTTCCCCCCAACTTTTTACTTTGAAATTTTTTAAATCTACAAAAATGGTTGAAAGATTAATATAGTGAATACCTACCTAACCTCATCTGGCATCATCAGATACGTTTTTGCCATTTGTACTTAGCCATCTATATATACGTACACATACTTTTTTGGCTGAATCATATGAACAAGTAGTTTGCAAATATTATGGCATGTCACATCAAATACTTTACCCTGCATCTCTTAAGAATAAGTATATTCTCACATAACTACAGTGCCATTTACCATATGTAAGAAATGTGAAATTCACTAGTGATCAGCTAATACATAGTCTACATTTAAATTTCCCCAACTACCTAAAAGTGTCATTTTTAAGCTCTTATCCCTTCCCATCCCACCACTCCCAATCAAGATTGAATCAAGGTTTATATTGAATTCAATATGTAGCCATTGTGTCTTTAGTCTTGTTTTATTGCTTTTAGAGAGAGAAAAGGGGGGAGAGAGAGAGAAACATTGATTTGTTGTTCCACTTATTTATGCATTCAATGGTTAATTCTTGTGTTTGCCCTGACCAGGGATCAAACCCTCAACCTTGGCTTTTCAAGATGATGCTCTAATCAGCTGAACTACCTGGCCAGGGCTATGTCTTTAGTCTCTCTTAAATCTTTGAGAGTCTCTTTTCATGATTTTTTTTTTTTAAGAGCACAGACCTTTCTGTTGTACCGAGTCCTGCATTTTGGATGTTTTCTCAGTTCTCTTTGGGTTATGCATTTTTGAGAAGAAATATTGATGATGTTTACCCTTGGTAAACCTCTGTCCCATTCTAGTATAAACTAGAGCTCTTCCCGATGTTGTTCAATGGTTAGAGTGTTGGCCCACATACCTACGGGTTGTGGGTTTGATTTTCGGTCAAGGGCACGTACCTCAATTGCAGGTTCGATCCCTGCCTCCATTGTGGGTTTAGGAGACAACCAATTGATGTGTCTCTCTCACATCAGTGTTTCTCTCTCTCACTCCCTCCTTTCCACTCTCTCCAAAAATCAATGGAAAAAATATCCTCGGATGAGGATTAACCAATAAATAAACAAACACACTGTGTCAGCTATTCCCATGAGTGGGTTCTGAGGGAATGAAGTTTTACTAAATAGGCACTTGAAAACTTAAAATTAAGGGTAAAGAGATTATTGCTACTTTTTATCCATCTTCATTCATAGTATACAGCTTTTATCCTTTGGTTTTAATTTTAAAGTATTGATTAAGAGCTAAGAGAAACCCTCATTCTTTGCAAATTCATGATTCTCATTTTCAGATATTTGAGATAGATTGCTTTGGCCTATATAATGTTAAGGCTCCCCCCGCCCCTCCCTTTCCTAAGACTTATATTCATTATGTTTTAGCAATGAAGTATTCCTTTTAATAGGACCTTTGAAAGGAATCAAATGATAATACAAAAAGTGAGAAATGGATACTATTGGTACTGATTAGATTTCTCTGCAGATAATGGCTTTCAGAATAGTGATTCTTTTATTTTTAATTTAAATTTTTTTTTAAAGTTACAGTTGTTATTCAATATTATATTAGTTGCAAGTGTACAACATAGTGGTTAGACATTTATATAACTTACAAAGTGATCCTCCTGATAAGTCTCGTACCCTGGCACCATACATAGTTACTACAATATTCCTGGCTATATTTCGTATGTTGTACTTTACATCCCTGAGACTGTTTTGTAACTACCAATATGCACTTCTTAATCCCTCCACCTTTTTCACCCAGCCCCCCAACTCCCCTTCCTCCCCAGTCTGGCAATTATCAGTTTGTTCTAATAGATTCTTTTAAATGTAGTTGAATGGTTTCATCTCATAGGTAGATATACCAATAAATATGGTAAAAGTTGTTGTAATCATCTTGGACTATTCACAAGTTAATTTAATGATAGTATATTTGTGATATGTTGGAAATTCTGGTTTCTTCACCAACTACTTTGTTAGTCCCACTTAAATCACCATGATAATAAGCAGTTACATACATTTTAAAATGTCAGAAACAAAATTCCAAAGATCCCATTTTCCTCTGAAAAATTCAATATTAGGAAGTCTTAGATTTAGGAGAAGCATATTAGTAGTATTATGGGGAGTAGAAAGTTAATCTTCTAAAATTTCAACATACCAAGTCTATTGAAAATCACTTTCCACAATCTTAATTTCTTTTTTTTACTTTTTAAATTTTTTCAATTACAGTTTGTATTCGATATTATGTTGTATTAGATTTCTTTCAGCATTAACAGTATTTTGTTTTTCCTTTTCTTTCACACATATTATAGATTATTACTCTTATCTACATAAAACATACTTTATTACAAGCATGGAAGTGTTGAATATAAATTAAAGCAAATGGTTAAGTATTATCTCCCTTTACCCTTTGATTCCCATTTTTAAATGGATAAATGAGATGTTCTACAACTCTGGTTTTAGCCAATTGGCCTAATAATTGAATTGAGAGGGTATAGTTAGCATAGATTCTAGTGCTGTTGTCCTAGGGGGTCTTCTAATACACTATTGGGCTGCATATACAATGCTTTTTGATAAACCAAGCTAACAAAATCCTAAAATTTCTAAAATTCTGCTTTCTCATGGTTAACATGTATTTCCTTTCATGCTTGTTTTTTTCACGTGAGTGTTTAATGTTCGTAAGATACTCATTGTATCATTGACTGAGACCTTGATTTTCAGCCATGTAGTTGGTTTAAATGAAACCGTTTGATGTCTGACTGACATATAGACCCTCACTGTTGTCCTAGGGGGAATACAACCCTGGAGTGACAGGTAGCAAGTGTGTTATGAGCACTCACATGTTGGCTTAGTTTTCCTGCATGGCTCTTTAAGTAAGAGGGATTGTGCAAGGTTAAGCACCTCTTGGTATACTTTAATTTGTGCACCATCTACTTCTTAGTGGCTGAGATTGTTACCGTAACACCCTTATAAGTTCCATATCAAGTTAACTCATGCCTCATCTTTCTCCACACTGACTTTAGAAACTTAGCCAAATTGCCTCCAGAATGTTAGAGTAATTCCAGTGTTGTCTTAACTTCAACATAATATAATATCACCATGGCTTTATTCCTTTATTTTCCTGCCCCGGAAACCTCATCCCAAGATTAAAGTCTTATAAAAACAATTGTTTGCTCCCTAAATAATCCCCATACTACCTTTGTTCATGACATTTATTCTGCCTGGAAAGTGCCTTCCTCCTACCATTCCTTCCTGCTCACATCTAAATTGACAACTTCTTGCCCTGGCCGGTTTGGCTCAGCGGTTAGAGCATTGGCCTGTGGTCCGGAGAGACCCGGGTTCGGTTCCCGCTAAGGGCATGTACCTCGGTTGCAGTTTGTCCCCGGCCCTGGTTGGTCGTGTGGGTGGCAGCCACTCGATGTGTCCCTTTCACGTCGATGTTTCTCTCTCTCTCTCTATTCCTCTCTCTCCCTCCCACTCTATCTGTGCAAAAAATGGAAAAAAAAAATGTCCTCGGGTGAGGATAAAAAAAAAAATAAATTGACAACTTCTTTATGCAAACTTCTGTGACTTCTACTTCCCCTCACCTACAGATTAGCTTTGCTTCCTTTTAACATCCATGATAGTATATTATGTCTATTTATCTCTTGCCTAATTTATGAATATATTGTACATGATCTTTTGTCCTAATGTTATCGTCTTCTGTTTTCTTATTCTAATATTTCAAGTATATTTTTATTTCTATTCCCTATGTGAAGTCATTCTCTAAAATTTCATCCTTCTTTTGGTTTCATCTTTGCAGATTGGGTTTTGTGCATATTAGATTCTACTGTGTAACCTCAAATAACACCAAGCCCTCAATCAGCCTTTTCTTGCCTTTCTTCCAAGCCAGAGCTGTCTCTAATATTCCATGCCTTTTGGTGGTAGTCTTTCATCCAGACAGCTAAAAGCAGGGGTTGGATTGTGAAACCACATTGATCCTTAAACATCAAAGAATTTCTTGCTTCTCTATCTCCTGAAATTATTTCTGACCCTATTCCTAAAATGGATTTATTAAAAACAGCATATCTTCTATATTTTTACACTTTTTGCTAGTGATTCAATATGTTGCTTTTAACAAATTGAATTCTTAATTGCTATAAGGTAAATTTATTAAAATTTGGCAAAACTAAAATGAAAAGGAAATAACCCTGATTTTGACTTTTATTTTTTTAGCTTTTCAATACACTCAAACATTATCTTCATGTAAAATCAAAGTCTAAGGTAATCAAAGCAGAATAGATTACTGTTAAGTCAAGTCTTAAATATTATATCTATATCTTCCCTAGGATCCTTTCCCTAAATCTATATATTTTGTAATTTTTCCCTACCCTTTGATTGAATCAGATTTTTTCTTTGGGACTTGCTTATTGGTGGACTTTGGAAGAGTCTCTGTCTCTCTCAATTGCCTTATGTTCCAATGGCTACTTTTTGACAGTGGCAAGGAACAAACAATTTTAATGTTAAGGGCAAGGAGGAAACTGCAGTTTGGTTATACGTTGTCATATCAGACTATTAATAGAGCTGTCAGTTTTCTAAGGTTCCAATATCTTACAGAATAAAAATTCTGGAGCTGTGATTCCATACAAAGAATATTCATGGCTTAGTATTACTAGCAACCCAAGTTCTAACCCTTTATTGTTTGCAGGAAAGTGATATAATGCATTTTTCTAGATGAAACTACCAAACTAACCATAAGTTATAAACTGCCATCTAACTCCCAATGTAGTCAGTACCATTGGAGTCAAAAGTTTATTCACTGAGTAAAGAGTGGGATAATGCACTAACAATCTCATCTTCAGAAGAGAAGTGGGGGAGTGGTAAGAATATATGGAAGAGAGTGCAGTGTGAGATAGTGAGGGAAAGCTTTATGACATCAGACAAATTAAGCTTCTGAATATTAATCTCCTCATTTGCAAGATGGAGATAATAGTGCCTCCTGCACAGGGTTGTTAGAAAGAGGCATAAGTGGCATAATATGTGTGAAGTACCTAATACTATGCCTTCTCTCTGGTCCTTATTTTCTATTATTTATTTTTTTTGTATTGTTTTAATATTTTTGTTTGTTTTCCAACATGGGACCATATAGTAGTCAGCCAATCTTCCAGAGATATCTGCAGTTTTAGGCATTATTTTACTACGAAGGAGGCTTTTTTTTAACTTTATTGTTGAATATATTACAGATGTCGCCCTCTCTTTTCCCCCATTGATCCCCTACCTTCCCACTCTTGCCCCCCTCCTGCCTTCCCCACAATATTGTTTGTGCCCATTGGTTATGCATATAAATTCTTTGATTTATCTCTTTGCACCCTCCCTCCACCCTTCCCTTTGAGGTTCATCAGTCTAACATTCAATTTTTACTTCTTAATTCCTTCACATTTTTTACCCACCCCCTAGCCCTCTCCCATCTGGCAACCAACAGAAAGTTCTCTGTATCTATGAGTCTGTTTCGGTTCTGCTTGCTCATTTTGTTTGTAGATTCAGTTGTTGATAGATATGTATTTAATGCTTTTTTATTGTTCATATTTTTGTTCTTCAAGAAGACCCATCAACATTTCATTTAATACTGGTTTGGTGGTGATGAACTCCTTTAGCTTTTTCTTGTCTGGGAAACTCTTTGTATGTCCATTGAGTCTAAGTAATAGCTTTGCAGGATAGAGTAATCGTGGTTGTAGGTTGTTGTTTTTCATCACTTTGAATATCTCTTGCCACTCCTTTCTGGCCTGCAAAGTTTCTTTGGAGAAATCAGCTGACAGTCATATGGGAGCTTCCTTTTAGGTAACAAACTGCTTTTCTCTTGCTGCTTTTGAGATTCTCTTTTCTCTCACTGCTTTTAAGATGCTCTCTCTTTTTTTTCTTTTTTATTAATTAATTTTTGTTACAGATGTTTCTCCTTTTTCCCCCACTGATTCCCCCCTCCCCCCCTCCCTGCCCTGTCCCCAGTTTGTTGTCCATGTCCACTGTTCATGCATACATGCATATAAGTTCTGTGGTTTATCTCTCCCCCACCATCCTCTCTTCTGGGGATTGTCAGTCTGTACCCCACCTCCATGTCTCTGGGACTACCCCATTCCTCAGACGGTTATGTTCATTATAGTCCACAAATAAGTGAGATCATATGATACTTGTCCTTCTCTGTTTGGCTTGCCTCACTCAGGATGACACTCTCCAGGTCCCTCCATGTAGTCTCAAAGGACAAGAGATCTTTCTTTCTTACAGCTGCATAGTACTGCATTGTGTATATGTACCACTGCTTTTTTATCTATTCGTCTACTGATGGACACTTGGGCTCTTTCCAGATCTTAGCTATTGTAAATAGTGCTGCTACAAACATGGGGGTACATATATTCTTTGTGATTGGTGTTTCAGGCTTCTTAGGGTATATTCCTAAAAGTGGGATCACTGGGTCAAATGGAAGTTCCATTTTTAATTTTTTGAGGTAACACCATATTGTTTTCCATAGTGGCTGCAGCAGTCTGCATTCCCACTAGCAGTGTACTATAGTCCCCTTTTCTCCACACCCTCGCCAACACTTGTTGTTTGATGATTTGTTGATGGCGGCCATTCTGACAGGTGTGAGGTGATACCTCATTGTTGTTTTAATTTGCATCTCTGTGATGATTAGTGATGATGAGCATTTCTTCATATGTCTCTTAGCCATTTGTATGTCCTGTTTGGAGAGGTGTCTATTTAATTCCTCTGCCCATTTTTTAATTGGATTCTTTGTCTTCCTTTTGTGGAGTTGTATGAGCACTCTATATATATTGGAAATTAACCCCTTGTCCGATATATCATTGGCAATTATGCCCTCCCATACAGTGGGTAGCCTTTCCGCTTCAATGATTGTATTTAAGATGCTCTCTTTAACCTTTTGCATTTTGATGATGATGTGGGCCTGTTTGGGTTCATCTTGTTAGGGGACTCTCTGTGCTTCCTGGACCTGTATGTCTGTTTTCTCCACCAAGTTTGGAAAGTTTTCTGTCATTATTGTTTCAAATAGGTTTTCAATTTCTTGCTCTCTTATCCTTCTGGCACCCCCATAATTAATGCAAATGTTGGTATGTTTCAAGTTGTCCCAGAGGCGCCTTACACTATCATTTTTTTGTTGTTATTGTTCTTTGTTCTGGTTTTTTGCTTCCTTATATTTTAAATCGATGGTTTACTTCTTGGCTTCATCTACTCTACTATTGATTCTCTGTAAATTATTCTTTATTTCAATTAGTGCATCCTTCATTTCTGACTGGTCCTTTTTTATGCTCTTGAGGTTCTCAGTAAGTTCCTTGACATTCTCACTAGGTTCATTGAGCATCCTTATAACCAGTGTTTTGAATTCTGCATCTGTTAGATTGTGTATCTCTGTTTCTTTTAGTTCTTTTCCTGGAGTTTTCTGTTCTTTCAACTGGGATATGTTTCTTTGTCTTTTCATTTTGGCTGCCTCCCTGTTTGTTTCTATGTATTAGGTGGAATTGCTATGTCTCCTAGGCTTCGTAGGGTCACCTATTGTAGTAGGTGTCCTGTAGGGTCCAGTGGTACAACCTTCCTGGTAACCCCAGAGGGGCCCTCGAGGTGCACCCGTCTTGTGGACTTTACATCCTTCTGTTGTAATTGAGTCTTGATTGCTGTTGGTACATCACTGGGAGGGATTTACTCTGGTTGATGAGCTGCAAGGATTGGTTGTGCCCTCTGACCACTGATCTCTGACTACCTTGGAGGATCATCTGTGCAGGGGCCCACCACACAGAGCAAGACTTACTTCAGCAGGGCTCTGGTACCCACTGAATCCACTCACTGAGTGTGTCGTTTGTGGAGGTGGTTGGTTGATGATAGTACTTCAGCGTGGTCTAAAGCTGTCCACTGAGTGTGCTGACTCTGGGGCAAGGTCAGCCTCTGCCTGTGTTCTACCTGGGACCACCAGGCATAAGCTACGAAGCTATCTACAGATGGCTGCTGCTTGTGCTGGTCTTGGATGTGCCAGGCTGGGGCCAGTTAATTAGAGATATGGGGTTCTCTGAGGCTAAGTGCTATTTGAGAGAATTTAGGAAAATCTGAAGCAGAAGCCAAGGCAGGCCAATACTAGGGTAAAGTCCCTGGAAACACCTTAGATGGGCCTGAAGGTTGGGTGGGACAGAGCCTCAGGGAATCAATAGGGTGGGGCAAACAGTGTAAGCCAGGTTGGTGGAGTCCGAGATATGGCCCACCTCTGACTGCCTGGTGGGGGAAGAGCTCACAAAAGGAACAGTAGCCTCCACTGCCTCTCCAGCTCTCTCCCAGATGCCAAACAACTCAGTTCTTGCCACTATGTCTCTGGTGCCTTTCAAGTTGCCTCCTCCATGCTGGAGCCTAGAGGGTATGCAACCGAGTAAGTCCGTGTGCGGGCCCTTTAAGAGGAACTGCCTTGGACTCTAGCCGCCTCAGTCTCCCTCAGCCTCAATTCCCGCTGGTTTTTACAGCCAGAAGTTATGGGGACGTCTCTTCCTGGAACTGGAACCCTGAGCTGGGGGTCTGGTGTGGGATGGTGACCCCTTACTCCTCAGGGAGGACCTTCACAGCCAAGGTATCACTCTTGATTTGTATCCTCTACATATCAGTGTGGGACCAGCCCGTCTGCACCTCCTCCCCTCCTACCAGTCTCAGCGTGGCTTCTTCTTTAATTTCATAGATGTGGGACTTCCATTTAGCTTAATTTCAAGTGGTTCTGAATGATGATTGTTCTTTAGTTGTAATTTTGATATGGTTGTGGGAGGAGGCGAGTACTGCGTTTACCTACACTGCCATCTTGACCAGAAGTTGAAAGAGACCTTATTTTGAAGCCCTGGTTGAAAAACTTATTCAGTAAGATCAGGGTCGTCAGAGGTGAATTGTATGGAACACAGAGGGGAAAATGGGAAGAGCAGGTACTGTTTAAGAGCTAGCAGCACAGTCTGAATTATATTATCTCTTTTTGCCATGATCTAAATTTTTGCAAATCAAAGTTCGAACAGCTGTCTCTCTTTCTTGCTCTCTTTCTGTATGTGTGCCTTTGCGGTATGTGTTCGAAGTGTGCCAAGGGAAGTAGACAGCATGAATAAAACTGATAAGACCTTTGCTTTCAAACAGTACTCAGTTGCTAAACCCATTTCCTTTTCTTTAGGGTATTTTCATTGTCTTCGAATTTTAGAGGGAAAGTGCCTTAGAGATCATCTAGTCCAACCTCTGTTCAAATGGAGAATCTGAGCCACTAAGATTCAGAGGAGAGAAAGAGTTTAGCAGACAATTCCAAGTAATGCCAGCAAACTATAAGAAATTCAGCACAAATTGTGAGAATTCACCATATTGTTAGCATCATAGGTACGAGTTTAGAAAAGGTGCAAATTATAAGAAAAATTCAGTTGTGTTAATATAAATGAAAGATTCCACTATATTATCTTGAAGTTAAAATAGAGGACTTAGATGTCTTTTAGCACTATAGTGAAACCAAATTTGATATTGTGTAGTGACTAAGTACATAAATGGTTTTCTGCTTATAGACTCAGAAGTTTCAAAAGCAAACTATACATACATATGATGCAACTATGATTGAGTAGTGTTGATAGAAATAATGTGCCTTCCTGCCTTGCTAGAATCATAGCAGTTCATATCTGGAATTCTAATCCCTGATTTCAAGGATGAGGACCTTGATTCCCAAAGAGATTAATTGACTTGCCCAAATAAAAGCCAAAATTAACAGCATATATTTAAGCAAGGAATCAGGTTTTGTATATTAAGATCATTATATTTTTATATTCAGATAAAAGTTTTCCTCAACTTTAACTGATCTAATAATGCCATCAAACCTGCCTAACATTAACCCTAATTTTTAAAATCTCAGAATATCAGAGAAATTGACAAAAGAAAAATGAAATCACAGATATTAGAACTGAGACTCTTGGCATTATTTCTAATGGTATATCTTTTATGCTAAAAATATTTAATATTCAGTTGCTGTTCACAAATAATTTTTCCCCCACAATAGGTATTGTCTTCTAAGAACTCTGAAGCAATGTCAGACATTGAGGGAAGCTCTCATTGCTGCAGGAAAAGAGGTTATATGGCATGGGCGAACAAAAGAAGAACCAGCACATTACTGTAGCATTTGTGAGGTAAGTGACTGTTTTTAACCATCCTTGTTTTTATTCATTTATTTATTTATTTTTCTTTATTGATTTTTTTTTTAGAGAGTAAGGGAGAGGGAAAGAGAGAGAGAACATCGATTGGCCGCCTCCTGTATGTCCCCTACTGGGGATTGGGCCCACAGCCTGGGCATGTGCCCTGACTGGGAATCCAACCAGTGACCTCTTGGTGCATGGGTCGATGCTCAACCAGTGAGCCACACCAGCTGGGCTGTTTTTATTTTATTTTGTTTTTTAAGTTTTTTATATTCATTCATTCATTTATTTATATTTTTGGGTTAATCCTCACCTGAGGGTATTTTCCCATTGATTTTTAGGTAGAGTGGAAGAGAGGGAAGGGGGGAGAGAGAGAGAGAAACATTGATGTGAGAGAGACACATTGATTGGTTGCTTCCTTCATGACCCTGACTAAGGCTAGGGATCAAACCTACAACCCAGGTTGGTGCCCTTGACCAGAAATCGAACTGGTGACCCTTTGGTCTTCCAGCAAACGTTCTAACCGCTGAGCCAAATCAAGCCAGGGCTATCCACCCTTGTTTTTAAAGCCTCTCCACTTTTGGTTTCTCTTTATTTATTTTTATATCTTTTTTTTTTTTTTTTTATCCTCACCCGAGGATATTTTTTCATTTTTTGTACAGATAGAGTGGGAGAGAGAGAGAGGAAGGGAGAGAGAGAGAGAAACATCGACGTGAAGGGACACATCGAGTGGCTGCCACCCGCACGACCAACCAGGGCCGGGGACAAACTGACACCAAAGTACGTGCCTTTAGCGGGAACCGAACCCGGGTCTCTCGGACCGCAGGCCGACGCTCTAACCGCTGAGCCAAACTGGTCAGGGCTCTTTATTTATTTTTAAAAATATATTTACATTTTACCAAAATTGAAATTGTGTTTAATCTTATTTTCTTGTTATTTAGCTATTAAAATTTAATAGGATGGTATCCTATTTTACTAACTATGAATTAACTCAAAGTATCTACTTCAGAGTCATTGATCTGACAGATACTTAACAGATAGTAATCATCAAAAAATTTAGTCTTGAGATTTATTTAATTTTTTTAAATATGTTTTTATTGATTTTTTTTTTTTTTGAGAGAGAGGAAGGGAAAGAGAGAGATAGAAACATCAGTGTGAGAGAGAAACATCAATCTGCTGCGTCCTGTGCTGCCTCCTGCATGCCCCACCAGTGTGGATCAAGCCCGCAACCCAGGCATGTACCCTGATTGGGAATTGAACTGGGACCTCTCAGTCCATGGGGCAACACTCAATCCACTGAGCCACACTGGCCGGGCTAGTCTTGGGATTTTAAACTTCAAACAATCCAGAAGCAGACAGATGCTAATAAACTGGACGTAGATCAGTATAGCCACAGTGTTCAGTCTTCTCTGGTGCAATTTACAATACATTGGTCAGTCTTCTCTTGAAGCCAAGGCTTGCAAGAGATGCAGAAATAAAGAAGATGTAGTGCCTGAAGGAGTTTCCATTCTACTTGGAGAGGACAACTTATAAACTAATTATAATGTACATAAGATTTGTGAATGCAAAGTTGGTCTTCCTGTGATGACAATACTGAGGGGGTGGAAATGACCAAATTTTTCTTTCTAGTATTGGCATGAATTCACTTAAGTATTAACATTTGAATCCATCCTTAAGGATGGTTATGACTTCAGTGGGCTAAAAAATGATGAGAATTGGAGGTAGAATAAATGTGATTATGAGCTATAATAACAATATGGGAAATGGAATGGCTTGTCCATGAAAGAGTTAGTAGTCCAATGTGGCTGGAACTTAATTGGAACAGACTATGCAAATTATACTTATAGGTCTAGGTGGTAGGAAGCTTACAGAGCATTTTGAATGACTAAGGAATTTAATATTTAGTCTGAGGTCATTGAAAACCATCAGAAGATTTTGAGCAGGCAGTCAACTTGGTTATGTGTTTCAAAGAGAGAAGTGATTGAAAGGATGAAGATAGGAAGCTGTTGAGTGGTCTTAAGTAAGAGTTGTCATCTTAAGGCCTAGACCAGAATTCGAAATTAATTAGAAGATAAAATCCACAAGTCAACTCTTTAAGTGGCAAAAGTGAGGGACAGCTCTGGCAGGTGTGGGTCAGTGGTTAGAGCATCAGCCTGTGCACCAAAGGGTCGCAGATTCCATTCCTGGTCAAGGGCACATACCTGGATTATAGGTTCAATCCTGGGCCCTGATTGGGGTGTGTGTGGGAGGGAACCAGTCGATGTGTGTTATGTTGATATCTCCTTCTCCCCCTCTCTCTCTCTTCCCCCCTACCTCCTTCCCTTCCACTCTCTCTAAAAATCAATGGAAAATATATATTCAGTTGAGGATTAACCAAAGGAAAAAAAAATGAGGGACAGGTTGAAGAATGCTCACAAATTTTCTAGCTCAAATCATTAGGTTCATGTTGCTATTGGTGGTAATGGAAAACATGGTGAACTCTGGGGTTGATTGACATAACTGTTCGAAGAAGACATGAAGTCATGAGAGTTTTCTGTCATTGAATAAATTTGAGGATATGCTAGGGACATTAATAAACCATTCCAAACCTTGAAATTCTCTAATTCTGACATTGGCTTTTATTTGAAATTATTTAATCCATCAGCTATTTTAATGTTGTAGAACCTGGCCAAAGTAAATCATTGGGAGATTAGATAGACTCTAATTAGGTTTGTTATATATCTCGAGAAGATGAGTGTATAAGCTTTCCAGTATTTCAGAATGACTCCAATCCTGCATTGTTATTCCTTATTCTGCCTGAACCTTAGCAACTCACCAATCTTTCTGTGTAAGATACAGATATTATGTCTAAATTCGTGCTATACTCATGATACACTTTTTTGTACGCATACTCCTTAACATGAGGTTTATAGTTATGTACTTATGTCACTTACTTGTCAGTTGCCTCATCTGTAAAATAATCAGATTATATTCATTAAACAAGTGTTTTGAGGTTTGGCTGAGCACTAAGCACTATGATATGTCCTGGAGGTGCAAAGATGAGTAAACATAGTCTTTATCTTTGAGGAGGAGCTCAGTCTATAAGGAAAGGCAAATACTCATTCATAGTGCCCTGTAATGAGTACTATCAGAGAAGTAAAAGGAAAATGATGATCACTTTTATCTGATTGTATACTATTGTTTTGGATTTAAAACAAAATAGACGAACATTTATTAAACTTTTGAATTAGGTTTTTGCCAGTGGTTGTAATGAGTATGCCATTCCCTTAGGCCACTCCTCTGAATGTGTATTACCATCCATGTCTTTGGGTTTGGTGCAAATTAAATCTGGTTCATTAAAGAATCTTAAACCTGGCTATGTTTGTCTTGGTGCCTACTCTTTACTAGAGATAACTGTCCACAATTCCATTTAATGTAGAATTCTATGATCATATTAAAACAGTACAATAAATAAATACCATGGTCGCTATTGAATGCTTTTTTCTCTTGTGTAAACTAGGTGGAGGTTTTTGATCTGCTTTTTGTCACTAATGAGAGCATTTCTCGAAAGACCTACATAGTGCATTGCCAAGATTGTGCACGAAAAACAAGCAGAAACCTGGAAAATTTTGTGGTGCTAGAACAGTACAAGATGGAGGACCTGATGCAAGTCTATGACCAATTTACATTAGTAAGTGAAATCAACATGTGAGTACATAGTTAGCTGGATAGGGAAGCAGCATTGTTCTGCCACCTTCTAAGTAGGAGGTAATAAAATATTTAAATTTTCTTTTGGCTCATTAGATATTGCATGAGGAAATTACTCATTCTCCCCTCTTCCATTTCCAAGTATTTATTCCTATGAAGTTAGCATATTTTATTTTTACTTACTTTCCTGGGTGAGACCAGCCTAAATAATATCACAGTAATTATATTTTTAAATCTTTGTGTGCTTTTAGAACAATATCATATTCTTTGTCATCTGATCTTGGTTGATAAAATTTTTGTGTATACACAGGTTATTGGTGTCAACAAAATGAATCAGTAAACGTGCTTTTAAATATACCGCTTTTATGGGATTTTTTTTTTTTTTAGTTTCCCTTTCTGAGTGTTCATTATTGGTGTATAAGAATGCCATCAATTTCTGGATGTTAATTTTGTATTCTGCTATTTTGCCAAATTCATATATTAAATCTAGTAGATTTTTGATGGAGTTTTTAGGGTTTTCTGTGTACAATATCATGTCTGCAAATAATGACAGTTTCACTTCCTCCTTCCCAATTTGGATCCCTATTATTTTCTTGTCTGCCATTTGACCTAGTGATCCCACTTCTTGGAATATATCCTAAGAAGCCTGAAATACCAATCAGGAAGAATATATGCACCCTTATATTTATAGCAGCATTGTTTACAATAGCTAAGATCTGGAAACAGCCCAAATGTCCATCAGTAGATGAATGGATAAAAAAGTTGAAGTACATTTACACAATGGAATACTATGCAGCAGTAAGAAAGAAAGATCTCTTATCCTTTGAGACGACCTGGAGGGACCTGGAGAGTATTGTGCTAAGCAAAATAAGCCAATCAGAGAAAGACAAGTACCACATGATCTCACTTATTTGTGGAACATACTGAACAAAATAAGCTGTTGACCAAAAGAGATCCAGAATCATGGAAGTAGGGAACAGACTGACATACGTCAGAGGGATGGGGGGGTGGAAGGGGAAGGAAAAGATATACCAAAAAACTTATATGCATATATGCACAACCACTGGACACAGACATTAGGCTGGGGAAGGAGGCAGTCAATGGGGAAAAAAGGGTGACATCTGTAATACGTTCAACAATAAGTAAATATGCTTCCGATTTTAGAGCTGATTGTATTTATTTAGAATTTTGTTCTTGACAGAAATATCAACCTCATGAGAATATTTGATGGAGCTTAACTTATGAAATTCAAGTATACGTATAAATTGCGTACAATTTTAAACTTTTAAACAGCAGATGCTTAGGAGGAAGCATTTTTTTTATTCTAGCACATCACTAGTTTTATGAATAGAAACACAGGCATAATTTATGAATTGTTGATTTTCTCCAATACATTTCTCTTACGTATGTGAAGAGAAACTAATTTTTGAAATTTGACTCCTGATATTTTCATTGTAATGGTCTTCAAGATTGCTTGAAGAAGAAAATTATTGAGTTATTTAAACAAAATGTATTATCTAATTGATAGGTTTTGATTTGTTAAATTATTTTCCACAAGCCTTTTTCTTCTAAAGCAATCTAAAAAAATGATCAACCTAATAATGTTCTTGACTTTATGACTATTTGGTGAAGAAGTACAGAAAAATGTGGGTGCACTGAGTAGGGTAATGGTCTCAGACTTTTAGGAAAATTGTCCAGGTGGGAGTCAGTAAGGGAGGTTGTACTTGGACATCATGTTGCAGGCTGTTGATCTTTCTTGAGAATTGTTTTTTCCCCCTATCTTCATAAGCAGACTATGTTTTTAGCATTGAGCTAGGGAACACAAGTAATACTTTGAATACCAAAGTAACATCCCTTTTATTTTTAGGCTCCTCCATTACCATCTTCCTCATCTTGATATTGTTCCATGGACATTAAATGAGACCTTTTCTGCTATTCAGGAAGTAATCCAGTTCTGCACCACTGGTTTTTGTAGCTGTCTCGTAAGGCTGCTGGCTGAAAACTGTCTCTATGCAACCTTCCAAGTGCGGAGTGTCAACCAACTGGACTGAGGAGAGCACTGCTCCTACTCCAGGACTCTCACAAAGTTGATCAGCTGTACTTAAGAAAAAAAATAATAATTTCCATGTTTTGTATATATCTGACAAAACTGGCAACATCATACAGACTACTGACTTGAAGATAACCTCTTTTATATTTCTCTATTTCTGGGCTGATGAACCAGTTTTCATCTTTTTCCTCCCTTCAGAATTTTCCTTGGAAAAAAAAATACTAGCCTAGCTGGTCATTTCTTTGTAAGGTAGTTAGCAATTTTAAGGCTTTCTTT
Source organism: Molossus molossus (assembly GCF_014108415.1). Lineage (NCBI taxonomy): Eukaryota > Metazoa > Chordata > Mammalia > Chiroptera > Molossidae > Molossus > Molossus molossus. The sequence goes on along the minus strand of NW_023425355.1, from coordinate 108,807,294 downwards.
GGTCAACTTTTTTTTAATGTGAAAAGTTAGGTAAGGAACTTTTTTACTGCTTTTATGTTTTTCTGTCTTGTTTTGAAACCATGATGGTTATTACACTTTTGGTTCCTAAATGAAATGTTTAAAAAATTAACAGCCAAGTCACAAAGATAATGGATTGCACATAGATTAAGGAATAAACTTCAGATTTGTGATTTTTGTTTCTAATCTTGATGTAAATTTACACTATTTATAAATACATATTTATTGCTTGAAAATATTTGTGAATGGAATGCTGTTATTTTTTCCAGATTTACCTGCCATTGAAATTTTAAGGAGTTCTGTAATTTCAAACATTACTCCTATTACATTTTCTATGTGTAAATAAAACTGCTTAGCATTGTACAGAAACTTTTATTAAAATTGTTTAATGTTTAAAGAGTTTTCTATTGTTTGAGTTTTAAGAAGACTTTATGTACAGTGCCCAGTTTTTGTTCATTTTTCAAATCTGATTATATATATTTTATATATACTTATGTATGTATATATAACATATATAGAAATCTGGATATATATGTATAAAGATTTAGAACTTAAAATTTTCTCGTTTTAAGTTTCACATCTATGGTAGATTTTTGAGGTGTCTACTGTAAAGTATTGCTTACAAAAGTATGATTATTTTTAAAGAAATATATATGGTATGTATCTTCAAGACCTAAAATGTCAGACTGGTTTATTGTTAAGTTGCAGTTATTGCAATGACAGACCAATAAACAATTGCTGCCAAAATGTAGTATAATAGTAGAAAACAAATAGTGATTGAACTTAAGATTTTAAAGGGAATGTTATATGGGCTTGGCAAATCCTGTACATCACTTAGTAGCTTTTTATATGGAAAAAAGATTCACATGAAAGATTCTATTTTAGAATGCAAATAAATTAAGAGACTTATTTTTTAATGTTAGGCAGTTCTGAAATTTCATACTTTCCTGCTTGCATGACATGATGGGGGGCAGCTAGTCTGCAAATTCCGTATCACTAGTAAAATCTAGAAAGCGATATTAGCATTAACAAGTCACTTCTAATTAATAGTATTTTATTTTATAGTAATGGTACCTTGCATTTGGCACATATTCTCATTTTATTACTCTGTTATTTCTAGCTTTCTAAGATTTTTCCAGGAAGCTTTAGTGAAGAAGCATAGAGAATACTATAAATGAAGTTATATGTATGACTAAAGAGAATTTATAATCCTCTCTGGTGAAATTCTGTGTTGATTGCATTAATCAGGTACTTTTCTCCTGTACTGAAGGACCAAGAGTGCTTGTCTAAGTCTGCTCTTCAGGATGTTTAACCATTAATATTTCTAAATGAACTTAAGACAAACATTTTTGCAAATAAAAGTTGCAAGCCAACTGTCCAGAAACAAAAATTATAAGAATACAACTACTAAATGTTTCTAGCCAGTTCTAGTTTATCTTACTAACACAGTGTCTTATTAATATAAGATGTGTGACATTTAGGAGTAATTTAGTAATGTTTCACCAATACCTATTTAGAAATTATATTTGAAGAATAATACTTGTTCAGCTTAGTCTTTGAATGGATGGAGAGGATAGGAAATAGAAATCAAACACCTGAACATTACTGTGAAGTATAACTAGATGAACAAAATCTTATGTAAAACTGCTTTTCATCAATTTAATATCCTTTATAATTTATATTTTCCAGGTGTCAGAAGAAATAGAATATGTTTTTATTCTTTTTACTGCTTGTATAGATAATTTTCATTAAAGCAAACTCAATTCTGGTCCCTTAATAATAAAACAGATTTCTTCATAACACACACACATTGTTTAGGCAAGGAAGCTAATTACACAATGTATTAAAGAAGTTGTTTTGATCCAGAAATTGAGAACTAAATCTTATTTTTTCCTCATTGTCACCAGTTAAATAGGAAATCTTACTCCATCAGTATAACAGTTCAACTTGCTTAACAAATCCATTTTAAAAAATTGATTTCTGCATTTTGAAAAAAATCTATATTATGAATGTAACTTAAATGAAGTATCTGCTTCTCAGAACCTAGTTATTAAATCTTTACATTATCATTGTGTATTTTCAATTAGTCAATATATTTATGTAGCATCTCCTAACTAAATCTGAATAAGATGTACTCCCTACCTCTACCCTTCATAAATACATCTGATATGGGAGATTCATGTAATATATTACATCAGGCAAAACCTAGGTAATAAAGGTGAGTAATATTGGGACTTGCATTTCAGCAGGGTTTAATTTACATCAATGATCACACACACCTTCCAGAGCAAGAGGATTTGGGAACTTTGCCTAAGGGCTTAGGTGAGAGTTAAAAGACAACTGGAGAGGTAGAAAGGCCCCAATGTTGGAAAACCTCTTGCTGTGAGAGAGGTTTGTACCTGATCCTGTAGTTAATAGGGAACCCTCCACGGGATTTATGCAAAAAAAAAAAAATGACGAATTTGCAGTAGTCTTCCTGCCTGCTTTAACACACTCCATCTATCCTGGACATTGCTGCCACAGGGATATTTATTTTTCTGTTTTTAACTTTTATAAAAGTTTACTTGAGCCAGACAGGATACGCCTGGAAGCAAGATCTCAACAGACATATAAATGTTTCCTGAGGGGTATTTCTAAAGCACAGAAATTCAAGGGAGAAACAACTTGGGCTTGAACTTTGGATGTTGTGAGGATGGAAATAACAGATTTGGAAGACAAAAAGTCAAGTCCACAGAACCCATTAGATGACTTCAGGTGGTTGGGGGGTGCTTCTAAGCATAATAAGAAATACAGAAGGGTAGTCCTGGAAGCAGAATATAATTAATTGCTTATAGAGCATCTAAGTAGTTGAAATTAGCAGAGGTCTACATGGGAACCATGTATCTAGCTCTCCACTGAGGTGGTGCTTAGAGCCAGAGGATTAAAGATCATACAAGGAATGGGTGAGGAGAGAGAATGTCAGCATATAAGAGGAGATTGTGAAGGAGAAGAAAACTAAAAGAAACCAGCTTTTGGAAAGCCACACCATGCTGCAAAAATGAGGGTTTAAGGAATTCCTTGAGTTGACACAAGATGATTGATGACATTTATTTGCCAGGCACCTTCTGTGGAGCAATCTGATTGACAGATGGAAAAAAAATTACTGAATTTGAGAGGAAGTGGGGGTCAGTTTTGTCTTTTGGGAGCCCCAGGTCTGAAATTTTGGTCTTTGCTGAATGGCAAACAGATCACCAATATTTAACATTTTGTATCATTGTCCTGGAGTGCTTTACACAGTAATAGTTCTATATATATACTGCGAAGAAACCCATGTGGTGTTTTGTTTTTGAAAGGAAAACATACATTTTAGTTGAACAAGGAAATGTACTTTTTCAGTGTGGCCCAAAGATACCTACTATTTACTAAGTACTTTATATAAATTCCTTTTTAGCCCTAACAATGGCCCTTTAAGTTAGATACTGTTTTATCCTCATTATACAGATAAGTAAATTGAGGCAAAGAGAGGTCATGTAACACCCAAGGCTTACAGTTATTAAGTGAAGCCAGGCTTCTAATTGTGATCCAACTTCAGAGCAAGTGCTATTCCAACTTCCTCTCCAGAGAAATAGGAATTGCCAAGTGCCTACTCTGCAGTCGGTTTGAAAGAACCTTTTCATTTTAAGTATTTCTTTAAGAGAAAGATGTCTTTAAATTTGAGAACCTGTAATTAGGCCAGTCATATCTTTCTTTGATAGTCTAAACCAGAACCCCTCGGAGATCAAAAGGGGATACTAATTGTAACTGGAAAGAGCAACAACCAAAAAATGGGGCTCTTCTGGGCAGGCCAGAATGTATGGCATAGTATTTAAACTGGTCTTCAGAAAAAGCATTTTGGGGGTAGTATTTACCTCCTCCCAACATCATACTGCTAGATATTTAAATTATAACCGTGTGTGTGTAAGAGTATGATGACTTCAAGTAGATTAAAGGTATGATTAACACAAAGCAATACTCTGAGCCACACCTACTTCCAAAGATGTTCGTGAATAACATCTATTAAATTGAGTAAGGGGAGAAAAGTGGAGGGAGCAAACATTTTATAGGCCTAGATATTTAATTGTAGGTAAGCATTACCTTGAGCTTTCCACTTTGTGGTAGAATAATACATTTGGCAGAGTGGAAATACATGAGAATGTTATCTTTAGAAAAGTTGATACATGTGATTTAAATGTCATCTTTTTTAAGAATTTTTTTTTTATTTTTAGATAGAATCATTGATGAGAGAGAACATCAATTAGCTGCCTCCTGCATGCCCCCCACTGGGGATCGGGCTCACAACCTGGGCATGTGCCCAGACCAGCAATCAAACTGGCGACCTCGTTGCATGGGTTGACACTGAACCACTAGGCAACACCAGCTGGACAAATGTCATTATCTTTCATTAAAAGTGCTTGAATGCAAATACTGAGCTGTGTGCTCATGGAAAGGATTCTATGTCTACCAGATGGAAATCAGTACCCAAATCTATGTTCAACAAGATTTTCTGGTTTAAGGTACTGAAAAAGAGGGTGAGGTGACAAGGTCAAAAGTATATGAGATACTAGCCCTGGCCAGGTTGGAGAGTCGGCCCTCGGACCAAAGAGTCGCGGGTTTGATTCCGGTCAAGGGCTCATGCCTCGGTTGCGGTTTGTCCCTGGCCTTGGTTGGGGTCATGCGGGAGGCGGTTAGTTGATGTGTCCCTCACGTTGATGTTTCTCTCTCTTGTTCTCTCTCCCTCCCACTCTCTCTGAAGATAAATAGAAAAATATCCTCAGGTGAGGATTGGGGGGGAGGGGGGGGGAGTATTTAAGATACTGATACATCAGTAATTTCAGTAAAAAAACAAACTACAAAGTACCAAAGATTTAAAACTACAACTGCTATAATAAACAAAACATGGATAGTTTTTAAATGTTGATCAGCTAACAAATCATTCTGTCATAAATCATTTTATCTTTTTATTTTTTATTTTTAATCTTCCTGCATTTATTTATTTTTATTAATTTATTTTTGTTAACAAATGTTTCTTCTTTTCCCCCCACTGACACCCTCCTTCCCTCTCCCGTTCTCTCCCACCCTTCACAGTATTGTTGTCTATGTCCATTGGTTATGCATATAAGTTCTTTGGTTTTTCTCTTCCTACCCTCCCACCCCCCTTCCTCAGGTTTATCAGTCTGATCCCTATTTCCATGTCTCTGTTTCTATTGTGTTCATCAGCTTGTGTGTATTATATTCCACAAATAAGTGGAATGCCACAAATATCATATGATATTTGTCTTTCTCTGATTGGCTTATTTCACATAACATAATACTCTCCAGGTCCCTCCATGTAGCCTTAAGAGTAAGATATCTCTCTTACAACTGCATAATATTCCATTTTTTATGTGTACCACAGATTGTTTTATCCACTCATCTACTGATGGGCACTTCAGCTGATTCCAGATATTAGCTATTGTAAATAGTGCTACTATGAACATAGGGGTAGATATGTTCTTCCTGATTGGTGTTTCAGGCTTCTTAGGATATATTCCTAGAAGTGGGATCACTGGGTCAAATGGCAGTTCAATTTTTAATTTTTTCAGGAAACACCATATTGTTTTCCATAGTGGTTGCACCAGTCTGCATTCCCACCAGCAGTGTACTCAAGTCCCCTTTCTCCTCACCCTTGCCAGCACTTGTTTGATAATTTGTTGATGGCAGCCATTCTGGCAGGTGTGAAGTAGTACCTCATAATTGTTTGAATTTGTATCTCTGATGATTAGTGAGATTGAGCATTTTTTTCATATGATTCTTGGCCATTTGTATGTCCTCTTTAGAGAGGTGTCTATTTAGGTCCTCTGCCCATTTTAAAATTGGATTCTTTGTCTTCTTTCGTTGAATTGTATGAGTAATCTATATATTTTGGAAACTTCCTTATCTGATGTATCATTGGCAATTATGCTCTCCCATAAAGTGGGTTCCCCTTCCATTTTGATGGTTGTTTCTTTCACTGTGAAGAAGCTTTTTAGTTTGATGTAGTCCCATGTGTTAATTTTTTCCTTTGCTTCTCTTGCCTTAGGTGTTGTATCAGTGAAAATTCTGCTATGTATGACGTCTGAAATTTTGTTGCCTACATTTTCTTCTCGGATTTTTATGGATTCAGGAGTCACATTTAAGTCTTTTATCCATTTTGAGTTTATTATTGTGTATGGTGTAAGTTGGTGGTCTAGTTTCATTTCTTTGCATGGAGCTGTCCAATTTTCCCAACACCATTTATTGAAGAGGCTGTCGTTACTCCATTCTATGCTCTTGCCACCTTTGTCAAATATTAGTTGAGCATAATGTCTTGGGTCAATTTTGGGTTCTCTGTTCTGTTCCATTGATCTATATGCATGTTCTTGTGCCAGTACCAGGCTGTTTTGATTACAATGGCTTTATAGTATATTCTGATATCCAGTATTGTGATCCCTCCTACTTTGTTCTTTTTCAAGATTGCTGTGGCTAAGACTTCCAGTACTATGTTGAATAAGAGTAGTAAAAGTGGACATCCCTGTCTTATTCCTGTTCTTAGGGGAAATGCTTTTAGTTTTTGCCCATTGAATATCATGTAGGCTGTAGGTTTGCCATATATGGCCTTTATTATGTTGAGATATGATTCTTCTATTCCCACTTAGCTTTTTTTTTTTTTTTTTATCAAAAATGGGTGCTGGATTTTGTCAAATGCTTTTTCAGCATATATTGATATGATCATATGATTTTTATCTTTCATTTCATTTACGTGGTGTATCACATTTATTGATTTATAAATATTGTACCAGCCTTGCATTTCTGGGATAAATCCCACTTGGTTGTGGTGTATAATTTTTTTTAATATATTGCTGGACCTGGTTTGCTAACATTTTGTTGAGGATTTTGGAATCTGTGTTCATCAGGGATATTGGCCTGTAGTTGTTGTTTTTGTTTTGTTTTGTTTTGTTTGTAGTGTCTTTATCTGGTTTGGGGATTAGGATTATGATTGCCTCATAAAAAGAGCTTGGAATACTTTCTTCCTCTTGAATTTTTTGGAATAGTTTGAGGAAAATAGGTGATATTTCTTCTTTGAATGTTTGGTAAACTCCCCTGTGAAGCCATCCACACCAGGGTTTTTGTGTGCTGAGAGTTTATTGATTACTGCCTTTTTTTCCCTCATTTGTTATTAGTCTGTTCAGGTTTTCTGAATTTTCCTATTTCAGCTTTGGAAGACTGTATGATTCCAAGAATTTCTACATTTCACCCAGGTTGTCAAATTTGTTGGCATATAATTGTTCATAGTATTTTCTTACAATCCTTTTTATTTCTGTGGTGTCAGTTATTAGTTCACCTCCTACATTTCTCATTTTATTAATTTGGGTCCTCTCTCTTTGTTTATTGGTGAGACTAGCTAACGGTTGGTCAATCCTGTTTATCTTTTCAAAGAACCAGCTCTTGGTTTCATTGATCTTTTGTATTGTTTTTGTTTGTTTACTTTCTATATTATTCATTTTCCTTCTGATCTTTAATATTTACTTCCTTCTACTAACTGGGTTTTTCTTTTTGTTTTCCTTCTAAATCTTTAAGTTGTAGGGTTAAATCATTTATTAGACAATTTTCTTGTTTCTTGAGGTAGGCTTGTATTGCTATGAACTTCCCTCTCTGGATTGCTTTTGCTGTGTCCTATAAATTTTGTGTGGTTGTGTGTTCATTTTCATTAGTTTCCAGCAAGTTTTTATTTTGTTCTTGATCTCATTGGTAACCCATTCATTGTTTAATAACATGCTGTTTATCCTCCTGTTATGAATGGATTTGCATGTTTTTATTGTAGTTTATTTCTAGTTTCATGCCATTGTGATCCAAGAAGGATTTCAATATTCTTGAACTTGTAGAGACTTAGTTTGTGTCCTAACACGTGTTCTATCTTTGAGAATTTGAGAAGAATGTATATTCTGCAGCTTTGGGGTGAAATGTTCCATAAATATTAATGAAATTCAGCTGATCTAGTGCATCATTTAGGGACTCTGTCTCCTTGTTAATTTTTTGTCCAGAAAATCTATCCAGTGGTGTCAGTAGGGTGTTAAAGTCCCCTACTATGATTGTTTTGCTGTCGCTCTCTCCCTTGAAGTTCTCCAAAAGTTTTTTTTTTTATAATATATTTTGCTGCTACTATATTTGGTACATATATGTTTACCTGGGTTATATCCTCTTGTTGGATTGATTCCTTTAATATTATGCAGTGCCTTTCTTTGTCTCCTATTATGGCCATCATTTTGAAGTCTACCTTATCAGATATGAGTATTGCTATACCAGCTTTTTTTTTTTTCTTCATTTCCATTTTCCTGGAAAAAATTTTTTTTCCATTCCTTTACTTTCATTCTGTATGAGTCTTTTGTTGCAGTGTGGGCCTCTTGTAGACAACATATATATGGGTCACATTTTCTTATCCAATCAACTTCTCTGTCTTTTGATTGGAACATTTAAGCCATTTACATTTAAGGTTATTGATAGGTACTTATTTGTTGCCATTTTTATTTTATGCCTCTGTTCTTTTCTCTTTCTTCTTCATCTTACAACAGTCCCTTTAGCATTTCTTGTAGTGCTGGTTTGGTGGTAGTAAATTCCTTTAGTCTTTTTTTTTTGGTCTGTAAAGGTGTTTATTTCACCTTCAATTTTGAATGGTAGCCTTGCTGGATAGAGTAGTCTTGGATTCAGACCCTTGCTTTATATTACTTTGTATACTTCATGCCACTCCCTTTTGGACTTCAGTGTTTCTAGTCAGAAATCAGCTGACATTCTAATGGGAGCTCCCCTGCAGGTAACTTTCTGTCTCTCTCTTGCTGCCTTTAAGATTCTTTCTTTGTCTTTAATGTTTGCCATTTAATTATGATGTATCTAGCTGTGGGTCTTTTGAGTTCATCTTGCTTGGCACTCTTTGTGTTTCCTGGACTCGCGTGACTTTTTCTTTCACCAGATTAGCGAAGTTTTCTGTCATCATTTCTTCAAACAGGTTCTCTATTCTTTTCCTTCTGGTACACTTATGATGTGAATGTTGTTATATTTTGTGTTCTCCCAAACCTCCTTTAAAGTTTCCAACTGCTTTTTTATTTTATTTTTTCCATTTGCTGCTCTATTTATGTGGTTTTTTTCTACCTTGTTTTCTAACTTGCTGATTTGGTCTTTAGCGTCTTCTAATCTATTGAATCCTTCCTAGGTATTTTTTATATCAGCAATGTCATTCTTTATTTCTACTTTATTTTTATTCATAGCTTCTACCTCTTTTTTATGCTGGTGTAGTTCCCACTGAGCTATATAATTCTCTTTCAGTTGCTTGTAGTTCTCAATAAGTTGTTTGACCACCCTTAAAACCATTGCTTTGAATTCTTTATTTGACAAATTGCTTGCTTCCATTTTATGAAGTTCCTTTTCTGGTGATTCCTCCTTTTCTTTCATTTCAGGGTTGTTTCTTTGTCTCACCATTTTAGCAGTCTGTTAATTCCAGGCCAGGTGAGGTGTGCTGGGATGTGTAGACAGTGTGTATCAGATAAGACTGCTATGCCTCCTAGACTGTTCTGGTGTGTGGTACCTCTTGTCTGCTGTGGGTCCTGGAGGCTTGTGCTGGTCTGTTGTGGTAGGCACTGCTGGGGTGTGTGGGTCCAGCTGGTGCACTGCTGGGGTGCACTGGTCCTCAGGTACCATACTGCCTGGTGGGGCTCAGCTCCTGATCTGCACTGCTGCTGCTGCCAGTGGATAGGTCTCAGCTCCTCAATCTCTGCTGCTGCTAGGGGTGGGTCTCAGCTCCCACATCTCAGCCACTGCTGGGGTTGGGGCTCTGCTCCTAAGTCAGTCACTGCTGCTGTTAGGGATGGTACTTGGCTCCTGCTGCTGGGGGCAGTGCTCAGCTCCTGAGCTGGCTGCTACTGCTTCTGGGGGTGGTGTTCAGCTCCCCAGCTGGCTGCTGCTGCTGCTGTGGGGGATGGTGCCTGGTTCCAGAGCCCCACTGCTGCTTCTGGAAGCAGGTACCTTGACAGCACGGCTACTGTGTGCTGGTCCACATTGGCACAGTGGGGGCCACTGGTCTGATGCTGCAAGGCACACTGGTAACCTTGGGTTGCTGGGCCCTAGCCACTCCCCACTGCATACTTCCAGAGTAGACCCAGTGGATCTTCCAAAATGGTGGGGACTTCCAGCCCCAAGCAGGAAGAGGTGCCCTGACAAGTAATGCACAGCAGTAGCCCCCAGCTCCTCCGTCCACAGCACCAGAACCCTCCACCCTAAGTTTCTGCCTTTCTGCATGGTTGCTCATCCACTCATGTCCACTCATACTTTCAAATGGGGCTCGTAGTCCATGAATTAGAATTCCTCTTTGAGACTATCTGCATCTGCTCCTCTAGATAAAATCAGTCTGATAAAAAGCTTCATAAGAGCCCATTGAAGAGCTGAGTGTCAACAGTAGGTAATCTGGTAGATAACATTAAAGGCCACGTGGTGCTAGCACTCTGAAACTTGCCTTTTAGGCTTGCTTCAGTCTCTCTGACCTTCTTGCCCACCCCTTTTATTTGATTTAACTTTATTTTCAAAACTATATGACATTTACATGATTCAAAATGCAAAACCATATTAACAGGTACTTTCAGAGAATTCTTGCCTCCATCCCTTTTAACTTCATATTGTTTCTACCTAGCACTTTTAGTTAACCATTTTCAGTTCATTTGCTCATGTTTCCTATGTTTCTTTTTTCATAACTAAATACACTAGTGTGCATAGTCCTATTTCCCTTCATTTTTACACAAGGTATAGCATGCTGTATACATTTTTTTGCCCCCCCATGATGTGAATGTTGGTACACTTGAAGTTGTCCCAGAGGCTCCTTACACTATCCTCATTTTTTTAAATTCTTTTTTGTTTTTGCTGTTCTGATTGGGTGTTTTTTACTTCCTTATATTCCAAATCAATGGTTTGCTTCCAGCTTTTCCTACTCTATTGATTCCCTGTAATACGTGAAATAAATAAATGATTCTTTATTTCAGTTAGTGCCTCCTTCATTTTTGACTGTGCCTTCTTCATTTCGGACAGGCCCTTTTTTTATGCTCTCAAGGTCTTCACTATGTTCATTGAGCATCCTTATAACCAGTGTTTTGAACTCTGCATCTGTGAGCTTGCTTATATCCATTTTGTTTAGTTCTTTTCCTGGAGTTTTGTTCTGTTCTTTCATTTGGGACATGTTTCTTTGTCTCCTCATTTTGGCTGCCTCCTTGTGTTTGTTTCTATGTATTAGGTAGAGCTGCTATGTCTTTTAGACTTCCTAGGGTGGCCTATTGTAGTAGGTGTCCTGTAGGGTCCAGTGTTACAACTTTCCTGATAACCCCAGTGGGTTCCTCAAGGTGCAACCCTCATGTGGACTGTACACCCTTCTGTTGTAATTGAGTCTTGATTGCTGTTGACACATCACGGGGAGAAATTTACTCTGGTTGATCAGTTGAAAGGACTGGCTGTACCCTCTGACCACTGATCTCTGACTACCTTGGAGGATCAGCTCTGCAGGGCTCACTACACAGAGCAAGACTTACTTCAGCAGGGCTCTGGTACCCACTGAGTCCACTCATTGAGTGTGTCACTTGTGAGGGTGGTTGGGTGGTAATAGTGCTTTGACGTGGTCTGAAACTGTTCACTGGGGGTGCTGGTTCTAGGGCAAGGTCAGCCACTGCCTGTGTTCTACCCAGGGCCACAAGGCATAAGCTACAAAGTGATTTACAGATGGCTGCTGCTTGTGCTGCTTTTGGAGGTGCCCGGGCTAAGCCAAGCTTTGAACCAAGGCTGGCTGCTGCTAGTGCCAGATCTGGAGCCACTTAGAGGTATGGTGCTCATTTGGGTCTGATACTGCTTTTTTGAGAGAATTTAGAAAAATCTGAAGTAGAAGCCAAGACAAGCCAAGCCTGTGGTAAAGCCACTTGAGACAGCTTGGGTGGGCCTGAAAGTTTGGAGGGGCATGGCCTCAGGGAATCACCAGGACAGAGCACATAATGTGAGCCAGGTTGCTGGAGTCCCAGATATGGCAGCTGTCTGCCTGACTCATGGCAGAAGGGCTCACCAAAGGAACAATGGCCTCCACCATCAAGTCTGTCTGGGGGAAAGCTGCCTCTCCAGCCCTCGCCCTGATGCCAAACAACTCAGTTCTTCCCCATATGTCTCTGGTGCCTTTCAAGCTGCCTCTCCCATGCTGGAGCCTGGAGGGAGCAAGTCTTAGAAAGTCTGAGTGCAGACCCTTAAAGAGGAACTGCCTGGAACTTCAGCAGCCTCAACCTCCCTCAGACTCAGTTCCCGCTGGTTTTTACAGCCATAAGTGATGGGGACTTCTCTTCCTGGCACTGGAACTCAGATCCGGGGGGACCTGTTGTGGGACAGGGACCCCTTACTCCTCAGAAAGGACCTTCACAGGCCAGATATCCCTCCTGATTTTTATCTGCCACACATGGGTGAGGGACCTGCCTGTCTGTGCCTCTGCCCATCCTTCGAGTCTCCATGTGGCTTCCTTAATATTCCTTATTGTAGAACTTCCATTCAGCTCTATTTCAGGTGATTCTGAATGATGATTGTTCTGTAGTTTCCTTGTAATCTTGATGTGGTTGTGGGAGGAGAGTACCGCGTTTACCTATGCTACCAGCTTGACTGGAAGTGTTAGAATAGTTTTAATTTGCATTTCTTTTATAAGTAAGCTTAAGTGATTTTTCATATATTTAATGATTATTTGCCTGTTTTTCAAACTTAAACTTTTTTTGAGATCTCGTTACATATAATAAGCAGAACAAATCTTAAGTGTACAGTTTGATGAGTTTTGACCAATGTGTACACTATACCTCAATCAAGAAAAATGCATTGCCCTCACGATAGAACATTCCCTTCTCTTATTCTATCCACTACCTCCCTTGCTGCCTCCTCGGGCAACTGCATTTCTGATTTCTTTTTCCATAGATTAATTTTGTTATCCTTACCTTCATAAAAGTGGAAGCATGAAAAATGTACTTTTTTGTGTGTTCAACTTTCATGAGAATAATGTTTTTGAAATTCATGTATGTTGCTGTGTATGAGTAGTTCCTTTCTTTACTGCTGAGTAGTATTTCATTGTGTAAATATAGTACGGTATATTTGTCCGTTCTCCTGCTAATTGATATTTGGGTTGTTTTCTATTTTTGCTACTAAGAATAAACATGGCTGGATTATAAGGTAGGTATATATTATAAGAAATTGTTAAACATTTTCTACAGTGATTCTAACAGTTATACTTTCACCAGCAATATGTAAGAGCTCCAATTGCTCTGCATTATCACAGATATTTTGTGTTGTTAGTTTTCAGATGATTAGCCAGAAGATACCACAGAAGTGTGATATCTCTTTGTGGGTTATAATTTACATTTTTGTGATGACCAATGTGGAATAGCCTTGCATGTGCATATTAACCATTCACATATCTTCTTTTATAATGTGTGCAAACCTTTTGCCCATTTTAAATTGGGTTATCTTTTTGTTATTAATTTGTAGAAGGCTCTTTGTATAATCTGGCTATAGGTCATTTATCATATATTTGTATTACAAATATTTTTCCCAGTCTGTGATTTGCCTTGCCATTACATTTTTTTCTTTATGTTTTATTTTTTTAAACTCATCTTTATTGTTGAATGTACTACAGATTTTCCCCCCTTTTTTTCCCATTGACCCCCTCTTCCCCAATCCCGCCCCCCTCCTGCCTTCCCCACACTATTGTCAGTGTCCATTGGTTATGCATATATGCATAGTTCTTCAGTTTATCTCATCCCACTCACCCTCCCCCCTTTCCTTTGAGGTTCATCAATCTAACAACAAATTTGTACTTCTTAATTCCTTCATATTTTTCACCCATCCCACCAGCCCCCACCCATCTGGCAAGCAACCAAAAGTTCTCTGTATCTATGAGTCTCTTTCTGTTCTTCTTGCTCATTCTGTTTGTAGATATAATTGTTGATAGATATGTATTAATTGCCATTTTATTGTTCATATTTTTGTTTTTCTCCTTCAAGAAGACCCTTCAACATTTTATATAATATCGGTTTGGTGGTGATGAACTCCTTTAGTTTTTCTTGTCTGGGAAACTCTTGATATGGCTATCTATTCTAAATGATAGCTTTGCAGTATAGAGTAATCTTGGTTGCAGGTCATTGTTTTTCATCACCTTGAATATCTCTTGCCACTCATTTCTGGCCTGCAAAGTTTCTTTTGAGAAATCAGCTGACAGTCTTATGGATGCTTCTTTGTAGGTAACAAACTGCTTTTCTCTCACTGCTTTTAAGATTCTCTCTTTGTCTTGAACCTTTGGCATTTTGATGATGATGTGTCTTGGTGTGGACCTCTTTGGTTTATCTTATTTGAGACTCTGTGCTTCCTGGACTTGTATGTCTATTTCCTTCACCAAGTTAGGGAATTTTTCTGTCCTTATTGTTTCAAATAGGTTTTCAATTTCTTGCTCTCTCTCTTCCCTTTCTGGCACCCCTATGATGTGAATGTTGGCACACTTGAAGTTGTCCCAGAGGCTCCTTACACTATCCTCATTGTTTTTTATTCTTTTTTCTTTTTGCTGATCTGCCCTGGCCGGTTTGGCTCAGCGGTTAGAGCGGCCGCCTGCGGTCCGGAGAGACCTGGGATCGGTTCCCGCTAAGGGCGCGTAGCTCGGTTGCAGTTTGTCCCCGGCCCTGGTTGGTCGTGCGGGTGGCAGCCACGCGATGTGTCCCTTTTTGCTGATCTACTTGGGTATTTATTGCTTTCTTACATTCCAAATTTATGGTTTGCTTCTTGGCTTTACCTACTGAACAATTGTTTCCCTGCAAATTATTCTTTATTTCAGTTAGTGCATCCTTCATTTCTGACTGGTCTTTTTTTTTTTTTATGTTGTTCATGTTCTCACTAAGTTCCTTGGAGGTTTCACTAAGTTCCTTGAATGTCTTACCAAGTTTCTTGATCAACCTTATAACAGTGTTTTGAACTCTACATGTGATTGATTGCTTATCTCCATTTTGTTTAGTTCTTTTCCTGGAGTTTTGTTCTTTTCTTTTATTTGGGATATGTTTCTTTGTCTCCTCATTTTGGCTGCTTCCCTGTGATTGTTTCTATGTATTAGGTAAAGTTGCTATGTCTCCTAGGCTTCATAGAGTGGCCTATTGTAGGTGTCCAGTAGGGTTCAGTGGTACAACCTCCCTAATAATCCCAGCAGGGCCCTCGAGATGCAACCCTCATGAGGACTGTACACCCTTCTGTTATAATTGAGTCTTGATTGCTGTTGGCACATCACTGGGAAGGATTTACTCTGGTTGATCAGCTGCCAGGACTGGCTGTGCCCTCTGACCACTGATTTCTGACTACCTTGGAGGATCAGCTGTACAGGGCTCACTACACAGAGCAAGACTTTCTTCTGTAGGGCTCTGATACCCACTGAGTCTACTCACTGAGTGTGTTACTTGTGGAGGTGGTTGGGTGATGGTGCTTTGACATCGTTTGAAGCTGTCCACTGGGGGTACTGGCTCTGGGGCAAGGTCAGCCACTGCCTATGTTCTACCAAGGGCCACCTGGCATAAGCTACAAAGTGATCTGCCAATGGTTGCTTCCTGTGTTGAGCTTGGAGGTGCCCAGGAAAGCCAAGTTGTGAACCCAGGCTGGGGCCACTTAGTGAGAGGTATGGGGCTCGCTGAGGCTAGATGGTACTTGTTTGATAAATTTTAGGAAACTCTGAAGCAGGATCCAAGACAGGCCAGTCCTATGGTAAAGCCTTTGGAAACAGCTTGGGTGGGCCTGAAAGTTGGGAGGGGCAGGGCCTCAGGGAATCACCAGGGCGGGGCAAACAGTGTGAGACAGGTTGGTGGAGTCCCAGATATAGCACTGTCTGCCACCCTGGGTAGGGGCTCACCAATGGAACTAAGGCCTCCACCAGCACGTCTGTCTGAGAGAAAGCTTCTCCAGCTCTCATTCCAAGGCCAAACAGTTTAGTTCTTTTCTTTATGTCTCTGGTGCTTTTCAAGCTGCATCCCCTCCAAGCTTGGAGCAAGTTCAAGTAAGGCCGTGCACTGGCCTTTTAAGAGGAGCTGCCTGGGGCTCCAGCAGCCTCAGTGTCTCAAGGCCAAACAGTTCAGTTCTTTCCTGTATGTCTCTGGTGCCTTTCAAGCTGTATCCCCTCCAATCTTAGAGGGAGCAAATTCAAGTAAGTCCGTGCACTGGCCCTTTAAGAGGAGCTGCCTGAGGCTCCAGAAGCCTCAGCCTCCCTCAGCCTCAGTTCCCGCTGGTTTTACAGCCAGAAGTGATGGGGACTTCTCTACCTGGCACTGGAATCTTGAGCTGGGCACCTGGTGTGGGTCAGGGACCCCTCAGTCCTCAGGGAGGACCTTCACAGCCAAGGTATCCTCCTGATTTTTATCCACCACACGTGTGTGTGGGATCAGCCCATTCACGCCTCTGCTCCTCCTACCAGTCTCGGTGTGGCTTCTTCTTTAATTTTGTAGTTGTTGGACTTCCCTTCAGCTCGATTTCAGGTGGTTTTGAATGATGGTTGTGCTGTAGTTTAGTTGTAATTTTGATGTGGTTGTGGGAAGAGGTGAGATCGCATTTACCTACGCCGCCATCTTGACTGGGCAGTCTTAATAGAACTCCCATTACATTTTCTTAATGGTGTCTTTAAATTCTTTTATTTTTCAATTACAGTTGACATACAATATTATATTAGTTTCAGGTGTACAACAGAGTGATTAGACATTTATATAACTTACAAAATGATCACATCAATAAGTCTCTTCCCATCTGACATCTTAATAGTGTCTTCATTAGCAGAAGTTCTTAATTTTTGTAAAGTCTAGCTTACCAATTTTTTTTTTACGTTTCATTTTTGTGTGTGTGTATTCTGTCTAGGAAATATTGGTATCAAAGATATCCTATGTTTTCTACTAGAAGGATTAAAGTTTTACATTTAGGTCTGTAAGTCATCTCAATTTAGTTTTTATATTCTATGAAGTCTTTCAATCAGGTAGTATAAGTTTTACAACTTTGTTTTTCTTTATCAAAGTTGTTTTGACTATTCTAGGTTCTTTTCATTTCTAGATGAATTTTAAAATTAGCTTGCCAATTTAACATCTTAAAAGTATTGAATTTTATTACCCATAAAAAAGGCATATTTCTCGATTGATTTAGAACTTTTGTAATTTCCCTCAGCAGTGTTTTTTAGTTTTCAGTAAGCAGGTCTTCATATCCTTAAGTATTTGATATTTTTTATGCTATTGTATGATTTAAAATTTTTAATTTACATTTGTTTGTTGCTAGTTTATAGAACTACAATTGATTATTAAATATTGAATATTGACCTTGTGTCCTGCAACTTTGATAAGCTCATTTGTTTGTTGTAGTAGATTCTCTGTAGATTTCTTATGACTTTCTATATAAATAATTGTTATCTCTGAATAAAGACAATTTTACTGCTTTCTTTCCAGTCTGGATGCTTTTTATTTCTTTTTCTTGCTTCTTTGCACTGGCTTGAAACTTCAGTACAATGTTGAATTGAAGTGGTCAAAACAGGCATCCTTACCTGTTGCCAGTTTTAGGGAAAAGCAAGTATGATGTTAACTGAAGGTTTTTCACTGATGCCCTCTGTCTGATTGAAGACGTACCTCTTCTATTGCTAGTTTGCCAAGGTTTTTTGTTTGTTTGTTTTTATTTTTCTGCATTGACTGAGACAATTATATGGTTTTTCTTTTTTTAGTTTGTTAATACAGTAAATTACATTGATTGATTTTTTAAATGTTAAACTAATCATATACTCCTGGTATAAAGCCCACTTGCTCATGATATCTTTTTATTTATATATTGTTGCCAAAATTTTGTTGAGAATGTTTGCATCTGTGTTTGTGATGGATATTGGTCAATAGTTTTATTTTCTGGATATGTTTTGGTCTGGTTTTGTTATCAGAGATTAATTGGCTTCAGAGAATGAATTGGGAAGTATTCTCTCATCAGTTTTCTTGAAGAGTTTGTATAGAAGTTTCATTATTTCTTCTTAAAATGTTTGATAGAATTCATCAGTAAGTCACCGGGGCCTGGAATTTGTGAAAAAGACTTTTAACTACAAAACCAATTTCTTCAATATATGTAGGCTATTCAAAATCTATTTCTTCTGGAGTGAGCTTTACTAGCTGTGTCTTTTAAGTAATTTATCCCTTTTAACATTTGTGAAATTTATAGTTCTCTGTCATTCCTGAAATTAGAAAATTGTGTCTTTTTTCCCCTGATCAGTCTGGCAAGAGGCTAACAAATTTTCTTGATCTTCTCAAAGAATCAAGTTTTAACTTCATTGATCCCCCTCCCCCTTATTGTATTTCAGTTTTCTTTGTCATTAATTTTCTGTCTCATCTTTATTTTTCTTTCTTCTGTTTACTTCAAGTTTCTTTAGTTGCTCTTATTCTGGTTTCTTTAGGTGGAAACTGAGGTCATTAATTTAAGACATTTTATGGTACTATTGACTCTTGAACAATGAGCAGTTTAGGGGAAACTGATCTCCTGTGCAGTTGAAAATACTCATATAACTACAGTTGGCAATCCACATATACAAATTCTCAATGGCAGAGTTGACCTTGAAAAATATGGGTTTGAACTGTGCAGGTCAACTGAAAAAAATCCATGTATAAGCAGAACCACAAAATTCAAATCCATGTTGTTTGAGGGTCAACCGTATTGTTATTCAGTCCTATAAATTTCCATCTATTAATGCTTTAGTTTATGTCAAGATCCCCCAAGTCTAATTTCAGGCTTGCTGACTTGCTATGGAGTCATAGGACTCAGAAGCTGTTTTATACATGGTTATAGTGAAAGATGCATAATAAAATCAGCAAAGAGAAAAGGCACATGGGGAGAAGCATGAGGGAAACAAGGCACAGGTGTCCAGATGTCCCCTCCCATTAGAGGTGCTCAATAGATGTGCTTAAATCCTCCAGCAACAACATGTGACAACATGTGAAGTGTTACCACCCAGGGAAGTGCCAGGATTATTATTAGGGGTGAGCACCTGCATGACTGACCTTAGCTACTCAGGCCCCAGACCCACAGAACAAATGCAAGTGTTCACTATAAATCACATTAGCAGCATAAACTGTCTGTTTAAACTGGTACAGCATGGCTCAAGACCTCAGACATACAAAAATACTTTTAACAAAGACAGCATTCCAAGATCTCAGTGTTTAGTTTCCAGGAGCTGCCCAAGAATTTTTGTTAGGAATGTATAGGATTTGAGCAGCCTAGGCCAAGTGTGTTAATCTTTTCCTGCACAAGTGCCTTCCACAGACTTGGATATAATGTATTTTCATCTTCATTTGTTTCAAAATACTTTATGATTTCCCCTTTTATTCTTTTACACATGGATTTAGATAATATGTGTTATTTAGCTTTCAACTGTTTCGGGATTTTCAGGATATTTTTCTTGTTGGTTTTTCATTTAATTCCATTGTAGTCAGAGAATATATTTTGTATGTCTTTAATCCTTTTAAATATATTGAAACTATTTTATGGCCTGAAATATGGCCCTTGGTAAATGTTCCATGTGAACTTGAAAAGAATCTGTATTCTGCTGTTGGATGGAATTTTCTGTGACAGTTAAGGCAAGTTCATTGACCATGTCATTCAAGTCTATTTCTATACTGATTTACTGTTTATTTTCCTATCAATTTTTGAGAGATTTGTAAATTTCTATATTTTCCCATGAACTTCTGTAAGATTTTACTTCATGTATCTTGAAGTTTAATTATTTAGTTGCAAAAGCATTTAGAATTATGTTCTCTTGATGAGCAGAACCCTTTATTATTATGAGATGACCTTCTTTATCGCTGGTAATGTTATTTGCTCAAAAATCTATTTTGCTATTAATGGAGCCACTCCAGCATTGTACAGTTAGTTTTAGCATGCTGCATGTTTTTTAAGTTTTACCTTTTAAACTTTAAATAAGGGTTAACTAACCTCATTGAAATAACCTTCAAATGTCTTTAAATAAAAAAAAAATTTAAATGCAACATACAAAATGAACCTAGGAAAGTAAGACTTGATAGTGGTATTTAACATGGGTCCTTGCACTCTCATCCAAATCAAGTAGAGGGAGACACAACCAGTGAAACACCAATACCCATAGGGAACATTTGGCAGGCTCTAAAACTCACTGAGCCAGCCAAAATGGTGAAACAAATAAACAAATTTCAAAGGAAAGAACAAGAAATTCTACAGAAGATATAAATGAAATGCAATTAAGCAAGTTATCAGAGGTAGAGTTCAGAGTAATGATTGTGAGAAAGTGCAGCAGCATGAGTAAAGAGCTCAACAGCATGAGTAAACATATAGAAACATTGAAAATCAATCAATTGGAAATGAAAAAACATCAAGAGGAAATGAAGAATGACAGAGCAGAAATAAAGAACAAATTGGAAGAAATAACCAGCAGAGTAGAGGAAGCCATGATCATATCAGTAAATTATAAGACAAGGTAGAAAAAAATCACCCAATCAAAGAACCAAAAAGAAAAAAAAAAAAAAAAACAATTAAAAAACAGGAAGACAACTTTAGAGAACTGTGAGACAGCAAAACATAACAACATCTGCATCATAGGAGTTCCAGAAGAAGAAAATGAGCAAGGGTTGCAGAATATATTTAAAGAAAAAATGACAGAAAATTTCCCTAATTTGGTGAAGAAAAAAGGCATTTATGTTCAAGAAGCACAGAGGGCCCCAAGTAAGAAGAATGCAAAAAGGCACACACCAAGACACATAATAATTAAAATGCCAAAAATTAAAGACAAAGAATCCTAAAGGCAGCAAGAGATAAGCAACAGGTTACCTACAAAGAAACCCCCATAATGCTATCAGCTGACTTCTCAACAGAAACACTACAGGCCAGAAGAAACTGGCATGAAATAATCAAGGTAATGAAAAACAAGGATCTGAATCCAAGGCTATTCTATCCAGAAAGGCTATCATTCAAAATAGAAGGTGAAAAAAGAGCTTCCCCGATGGAAAAAAAAAAAAAAAGTCTAAGAGAATATATTAGCCCCAAACCAGCACTGAAAGGAATGTTAAAAGGACTGCTGCAATAAGCAGAAGAAATAGAAAGAGAAACATACCCAGAATAAACAAAAAATGGCAATAAATAAGTACATATCAATGATAACCTTAAATGTAAATGGACTGAACACCCTGATCAAAAGACACAGAGTAGTTGAATGGATAAGAAAACATGACTCATATATATGTTGTTCACAAGAGACCTACCTCACAGCAAAAGGCTCACACAGGTTGAAAATGATGGGATGGGAAAAAAAATCTTCCAAGCAAACAGAAAGGAAACAAAAGCTGGGGTAGTAATACTCATATCCGATAACACAGACGTCAAAACAAAGGCCATGGCTAGAGAAAAAGAAGGCCATTACATAATTTTGAAAGGATCTATGCAACAGGAGCATATAACCTTGGTAAATATATATGCACCCAATATAGGAGCACCAAAATATATTAAATAACGTTTGGAGGACTTCAAAGGAGAAATAGACAGCAATACAATCATAGCAGGGAACTTCAACACCCCACTGACATCACTGGATAGATCCTCAACACAAAAAATTAAGGAAAGAGAGATTCTAAATGATGCACTATATCAAATGGATTTAATAGATGTCTACAGAGAATTATACCCTGCTACTCCAGAATTCGTATTCTTCTTAAGTGCACATGGGACATTCTCGAAGATAGACTACATGTTAGGACACAGAGTAAGTCTCTATAAATTCAAGAAGATTAAAATCATATCAAGCATCTTCTCAGATCACAATGGTATGAAACTCAAAATCAATTGCAGTAAAAACATTCAAACACATGAAGGCTAAATAGTATGTTGTTAAACAATGACTGGGTAAGCAAGAAGATCAAGGAAGAAATTAAAAACTTCCTGGAAACCAATAAAAGTAAACACACAACAACACAAAATCTATGAGATGCAGTGAAAGCAGTTCTGAGAGGGAAGTTCATAGCACTACAGGCCTACCTCAAGAAACAAGAAAAATTTCTAATTGAATACTAACCCTACAACCTAAAGAACTAGAAAGTAAACAATGAGAAAAATCCAGAGTAAGTAGAAGGAAAGAAGTAGTAAAACTCAGAGAAGAAATAAATGAGATAGAGACTAAAAAAAAATTCAAAAGATCAATGAAACAAAGAGCTGGTTCTTTGAAAAGATAAACAAGATTGATGAACCCTTAGTGAAACTCACCATAAAACAAAGAGAGAGAACCTAAATAAGCAAAATCAGAAATGAAGAGTATAAATAACAACTGACCTCACAAAAATACAAAAGATTATTAAAAAATGCAATGAACAATTATATGCCAACAAATTGGACAATCTAGACAAACTGAACACATTTATAGGGTCACCCAACTGAACTAGAAACACAGTCTCCAAAAACTGAACCAGGAAGAGATAGAAAACTTGAACAGACCAATAACAACTAAGGAAATTGAAGATGTAATCAAGAACTCCCAGCAAATAAAAGCCTGAGTCAGACAGCTTCATGGGGAAGTTTTACTGAATATTCAAAGAAGAACTAACACCCATTCTCCTCAAACTATTCCAAAAAACTCAAGAAAAGGAAAACTTCCAACTCATTTTATGAGGCCAGCATAAAGACACAACTAAGAAAATTACAGGCCAATATTCCTGATGAACATAGACGCCAAAATCTTTATAAAAATATGAGCAAATCAAATCCAGCAATACATTAAAAAATTATTCACTGTGACCTAGTGGGATTTCTGCCAGGAATGCAAGTATGGTACAATATCTGGAAATCAATAAATGTGATACACCACATAAACAAAATGAAAGATAAAAATCATATGACCTTATCAATAGATGCTGAAAAGGCATTTGACAAAATCCATCACCCATTTCTTTTTTTTTTTATCCTCACCCGAGGACACTTTTTTCATTCTTT
Source organism: Molossus molossus (assembly GCF_014108415.1). Taxonomy (NCBI): domain Eukaryota; kingdom Metazoa; phylum Chordata; class Mammalia; order Chiroptera; family Molossidae; genus Molossus; species Molossus molossus. Next base: position 108,784,245 of record NW_023425355.1, on the reverse strand, counting down.
GTTCAGATAGAGCAGGAGGGAGAGAGAGAGAGAAACATCGATGTGAAAGGAACACATCGAGTGGCTGCCACCCGCACGACCAACAAGGGCCAGGGACAAACTGCAACCGAGGTACATGCCCTTAGCGGGAACCGAACCCGGGTCTCTCCGGACCGCAGGCCGACGCTCTAATTGCTGACCGGCCAGGGCCCATCACCCATTTCTGATAAAAATGCTCGGCAATGTGGGAATAGAGGGATAACATTTAAACATAATAAAGGCCATATATGAAAAGCCTACACACTCAGTGGGAAAAAATGAAAGCATTTTCCTTAACAGGAACAAGACAGAAGTGCTCACTTTTGCCACTCTTATTTAACATAGTACTGAAAGTATTAGCTACAGCAATTAGACAAGAAGAAAAATAAATTCATCCAAATTGGAAAGGAGGATATGAAACTGCGATTATTTGCAGATGACATGATATTGTACATAGAAAACCCTGAAGACTCCATCAAAGATCTACTAGAGCTAATAAATGAATTTTTAAAAGTAGCAGGATACAAAGGTAACATCAGGGAGTCGACAGCATTCTTATACACCAGTAATTAGCTCACAGAAAGAGAAACTAAAAATAATCCCATTTACCATTGCAGCAAGAAAAAAAATAAAGACACCTAGGAATAAACTTAAGCAAAGACATAAGAGACCTGTTTTTAAACTACAGAACATTGAAAAAAGAAATAGAGGAAGATATAAAAAAGTGGAAGCATATACCTTGTTCATGGATTGGGAGAATTAACATCATTAAAATGTCCATACTACCCAAAGCAATCTGTAGATTCAGTGCAATCCCATTAAAATACCAAAGACATATTTCATAGAACTAGAACTAATACTCCAAACTTTATATAGAACCCCAAAAGACCCCAAATAGTTACAGCAATCTTAAAAAAGAAAAGCAAAGTAGGAGATATCACAATACCAAATATCAAGTTATACTGCAAAGCCACTGTAATCAAAACAGCCTGCTACTGGCACAAGAACAGGCACATGGATCAATGAAACAGCACAGAGAATGCAGAAATTGACCCAAGACATTATGATCAATTAATATCTGACAAAGACAGCAAGAGAATACAATGAAGTAAAGACAGTCTCTTTAATAAATGGTGTTGGGAAAATTGGACAGCTACATGCAAAAAAATAAAACCATACCACCAACTGACACCACACACAAGATGGGAAAAGACTTAAATGTGACCCGTGAATCCATAAAAATTTTACAAGAATATGTAGGAAACAAAATTTTATACTTCACACTCAGCAAAATTTTCACTGATACAATGCCTAAGGCAGGAGAAACAAAGGAATAAATTAATGCATGGGACTATGTCAAACTAAAAAGCTTCTGCACAGCAAAAGAAACAACCATCAAAATGGAAAGGGAATCCACTATATGGGAGAGCATAATTGCCAATAATACATCAGATAAGGGGTTCATTTTCAAAATACATAGAGTATTCACACAAGTCAACAAAGGAAAACAAAGAATCCAATTAAAAAACGGGCAGAGGACCTAAATAGACACCTCTCCAAGCAGAACATACTAATGACCAAGACACATATGAAAAATGGTCAACGACACTAATCATCATAGAGATGCAAATTGAAACAAATATGTGGTATCACCTCACACTTACCAGAAAGGCTGCCATCAACAAATCATTTAACAACAAGTGTTGGCCAGAGTGTAGAGAAAAAAGGACTCTAGTACACTGTTGGTGGGAATGCAGACAGGTGCAGCCACTATGGAAAACAATATGATGTTTCCTCAGAAAATTAAAAATTAAACAGGCATTTGACCCAATGATTTCTCTTTTAGGAATATATCCTAAGAAACCTGAAACACCAATCAGAAAGTATATATGTACCACTCTGTTCATAGCAGCAGTATTTACAATTGTTAAGATCTGGAAGCAGCCCAAGTGTCCATCAATAGATGAGCGAATAAAAAAGCTGTGGTACATATACACAATAGAATACTATGAAGCTGTAAGAAAGAAATATCTCTTATTTTTTGAGATGACATGGAGGGACATGGAGAATATTATACTAAGTGAAATAAGTCAATCAGAGAAAGACAAATACCACATGATCTCACTTATTTGTGGAATGTAATAAACTGAGCTAGGCTACTTAATTTAAGTAACTTCATTCTGACACTCAATTGCACCACGTACACACCCTGGTGGTTTTTGTAAACATGAGGGCCTTGAAAAACCCAGAGAAAACCATAAAGATAAGGGGGTTAATGATGGCCTTGGGAAACTCAGAGGAACCATGGAGAGAAAGAGATTAATGATTGCCCTGATCTCTGTAACAGCTCCTCTCACCCCCTTTTAATGCTGCCAAAAGTGGCGCCAAGAGAATACAGTTTTTGCCTTTAAAAGTGGGCTGCAAAAATGTTTGCTGCTGTGATTTGGGGAGACTATGCCCCCTGCAGCCCGCAGGTGAATAAAGTACTCCTTTCATTTACAATGTGGCTGTGCATCTCTGATTATCTTGCTGATAGTTTATAACATTTGGAGGCCCTAGCAAAATCCCTGGTGTTTTGTGACAGCATAAGCTAGATGCCTAGGACAGGTGGCCTCTCCTGGTCTGGCCACCAGACATCTAGAGGTCTTTAGGGGAGGTGCTTCCTGAGACATTCCAAGGCCCTGAAGATCCCACTTAGGTTTCTGACGAGCAGCTGGGAGACACCAAGACACCCCCAAAAGATTTTAGGAGACCTGATAAGAAAGCCTCTGGAGGCAACATCTGTCTGGGTGAACAATCTTTCTGGGAGAGAATGAGAGGGCCAAACACGGCACAGCCTGTTCTCTTTGGGGATCCCCCTAAGATGTTACATGGTTAAAACTGGCAAATTCTGTTCCCTCAGATCTACCTCTGAGGTGGAAGGAAAGTCTGATCACTTCCCCAGCAGCATAGACACTGCGCGGGATAGGGAATTTCTGGATGGAAGTTTGAATTGTGTGATTGTGTGTGTGAATGACTGTGCTCCACAACACCAGTTACAGAGCCTGTTTGAGTCCTTACTTGCGGTTCTGTGGCTATCTTATATGGCTAAGGGCAGTATCAGGTTCTTGGGGGAGAATCTGGTGTCTCCACCAGGGAACCTGATCCACGATGAGGGTTTATACCAGTCTGCCAATGTCAAGAGAAGCCTAAATCCCCACCAGGAGAGTGGCCAGGCAGACAAAGTGAAAGTTTCTGTCTCATGTGTCCTCCCTTGTTTTTGTCCTCGTCCCCCTCCTACTGTGTCTCCCTGAACTTTATTACTTTAGTCTAATCGTAGGTGGCAGCCCTAGTGCTCAGAAGACCCCATTGGGTTGCATGTTAAAACATTTTTAGAGAAAGATTTGAGGAAGGTTCTGACTAGGGCATAAAAATATCTAAAGGAGAGATAGAAAATGGCGGCGAAGTGAATGGAGCGACACAGACCATCTCCCAAGACCAAACTGGATTTACAACAAAAATAAAGGCAAATCGTCAGGAAAGGGCAGCCGAAAGACACCTTGGAGGACCACATAACCAGAAACACCCACTCAATCCTGGTAGGATTGCGAGGACGCGAGAGGGGGCCAGGAGCCCACGGTCGGCAGCGGCCTGGGCAGGGGCCAGGGAACTCGGCGGGAAGTTACTGCTACCACCTCCCTTGCCACTCTGCATGGGCCCTGGGAACTCTGTAGCCTGCTAAGCTCTCGGCTGGAGCCGCACAAACTCGCGGGCACCAGGGGACTCGGTGGGACCAGGGGACTCAGTGGGACCAGAGAACTCGGTGGGAAGTTACTGCTACCACCTCCCTTGCCACCCTGAATGGGCCCTGGGAACTCTGTAGCCTGCTAAGCTCTTGGCTGGAGCTGCACAGACTCGCGGCCACCAGGGGACTCAGTGGGACGCTGCTACCAAGGCTGAGTCCCGCGAACTCTGCATGCTAAGCCCTCGGCGGGCACCGTGCAGACTCGCGGTGACCAGGGGACTGTGCTGGACCCTACTGCCACCTCTGCGGTGTCCCGATACCGCGGCTCAGTCCTGGGGCTTCTACTGAGTGCAGCCCCTCAGCTGGTGCCACAGCCGCAGCCACCATTGGCTGGAAGCAGTGCCCTCTGGGTAAAAGTCCCAGGCGGCTCCAGGACGCAGAGTCCAGACAGAGGCTAAATTGGCAGCAGCCACTCACCTTGGGCTCCGGCAGACAGAAGGCAGACTGGACTGGAACTGTGTGGGGAGCCTCGGGTTTTGGAGGGTGCTAAGAGCTTTTGCTGAGTGCAGCCGCGCAGGACTATTGTCATTTCACTTATTCTCAGGGCCCTGGGGAGAGGCGGTAACCCCTCCCTCAGAGATTCAACCCCACCTGGTGGCCATTGAAATGCTAATTGAGGCCCATTAACAAGGAACACTCGCCTCACTCTCAGGAAATCCTCCTACACTGAGCACCTGAGGGAGTTTTTCAGGCAACTCAGAAACCAAGGGTCTGCAGGTGACCTCTACTAATAGCCTCCAGGCAAAAAAAAGCTAGAGGATAACTACCATTCCCTGGGCGTGCAACACTAACCAGAAAAGCTAAGACTTGACAGTGGTGTTTAAAGTGGGTCCTCCCTGGCACATCCAAACCCAGGAGAGGGAGCCACAAATAGCAGAACACCAACACCCACAGGGAAAATTTGGCAGCCTCCAAAGCCCACTGTGATAGCCAAAATGGTGAGAAACAGAAACAAAACCAAATGAAAGAACAAGAGACCTCTACGGAAGATGAAATAAATGAGGTGCAGTTAAGCAAGTTAACAGAACTACAATTTAGAGCCATGATGTTGCGGAAGCTCAACAGCATGTGTAAAGACATGAGCACCATGAGTAAAGACATAGAAGTGTTGAAAATAAACCAGTTGGAAATGAAAAAACAACAGGAAGAAATGAAGAATGACATATCAGAAATGAAAAACACATTGGAAGGTCTAAAAAGCAGAGTAGGGGAAGCTGAGGACCGGATCAGTGAATTAGAAGACAGGCTAGAAGAAATCAACCAATCAGAAAACAAAAAGGAAAAAACGATTAAAAAACAGGAAGACAGCTTAAGAGAACTGTGGGACAACTGGAAAAGGAATGATATTCACATCATAGGAGTCCCTGAAGAAGAAGAAAGTAAGTGAGGGCTAGAGAATATATTCAAAGAAATAGTGACAGAAAACTTCCCTAATTTGGTGAAGGAAGAAGGCATTCAAGTTCAAGAAGCTCAGAGAGCCCCAAGTAAGAAGAACCCAAATAGGCCCACACCAAGACACATAGTAATCAAACTGCCAAAAATTAAGGACAAAGAGAGAATCCTAAAAGCAGCAAGAGATAAGCAACAGGTTACCTACAAAGGAAACCCCATAAGGCTCTCAGCTGACTTTTCACAAGAAACACTACAGGCTAGAAGGGAATGGCATGAAGTAATCAAGGTAATGAAAAACAAGGATCTGAATCCAAGACTACTCTACCCAGCAAGGCTATCATTCAAAATAGAAGGTCAAATAAAGAGCTTTTCAGACAAAAAAAGGCTAAGGGAATACATTAGCACCAAACCAGCCCTGCAAGAAATGTTAAAAGGACTGCTGTAATTACCAGGAGAAATGTGAAGAAAAATAGAACCACACTAAAAAAAAATGGCAATAAATAAGTACATATCAATAATCACCTTAAATGTAAATGGACTGAATGCTCCCATAAAAAGACACAGAGTAGCTGATTGGATAAGAAAGCATGACTCACCTATATGTTGTTTACAAGAGACCCACCTCACAACAAAAGGCTCACATAGATTAAAAGTGAAGGGATGGAAAAAAATCTTTCAAGCAAACGGAAAAGAAAAAAAAAGCTGGGGTAGCAATACTTATATCTGATGAAATAGACTTCAGAATGAAGGCCATAACTAGAGACAAAGAAGGCCGCTACGTAATGTTGAAAGGATGTATCCAACACGAAGATATAACCTTGATAAACATATATGCACCCAATATAGGAGCACCAAAATATATTAAAAAACTATTGGAGGACTTCAAAGGAGAAATCGATAGCAATACAATCATAGCAGGGGACTTCCACACCCCGCTCACATCACTGGATAGATCCTCTAGACAAAAAATTAGCAAGGGAACAGAGACTCTAAATGAAGCACTAGACCAAATGGATTTAATAGATATCTACAGAGAACTACACCCCAAAAGTACAGAATTCACATTCTTCTCAAGTGCACATGGAACATTATCAAAGACAGACCACGTGTTAGGGCACAAATTAAATCTCTAAGAAGATTGAAATTATATCAAGCATCTTCTCAGACCACAATGGCATGAAACTAGAAATCAATTGCAAGAAGAACATGCAAAGACATTTCAACACATGGAGGCTAAATAGCATGTTATTAAAAAATGAATGGGTCACCGAAGAGATCAAGGAAGAAATTAAAAACTTCCTGGAAACCAATGAAAATGAACACACAACAACACAAAATCTATGGGATGCAGCGAAAGCAGTTCTGAGAGGGAAGTTCATAGCACTACAGGCCTACCTCAAAAAACATGAAAAATTTCTAATTGACTGTCTAACCTCACAACTTAAAGAATTAGAAAGCAAACAAAAAGAAAACCCCAGAGCAAGTAGAAGGAAGGAAATAGTAAAGATCAGAGCAGAAATAAATGACATAGAGACCAAAAAAACAATTCAAAGGATCAATGAAACAAAGAGCTGGTTTTTCGAAAAGATAAACAAGATTGATGGACCCTTAGCTAGACTCACCAAGAAACAAAGAGATAGAATCTAAATACACAAAATCAGAAATGAAAGAGGAGAAGTAAAAACCAACACCACGGAAATACAAAAGATCATTAACAACTACTATGAACAACTATGGCAACAAATTCGACAATCTAAGCGAAATGGACAAATTTCTAGAAACACACAGTCTCCCAAAACTATTCCTGGAAGAGATAGAAAACTTGAACAAACCAATAACAACTAAGGAAATTGAAGAGGTAATCAAGACTCTCCCAGCAAACAAAAGCCCAGGCCCAGATGGCTTCACGGGGGAATTTTACCGAACATTCAAAAAAGAACTAACAACCATTCTCCTCAAACTATTTCAAAAAATTCAAGAAGGAGGAAGACTTCCAAACACGTTCTATGAGGCCAGCATAATTCTAATTCCAAAACCAGAAAAAGACACTACGAAGAAAAAAAATTACAGGCCAATATCCCTGATGAACATAGACGCCAAAATCCTGAACAAAACATTAGCAAATAGCATCCAGAAATACATCAAAAAAATTATTCACCATGACCAAGTGGAATTTATCTCAGGGATGCAAGGCTGGTACAATATTCACAAATCAATAAATGTGATACACCACATAAACAAAATGAAGAATAAAAACCAAATGATCATATCAATAGATGCTGAAAAAGCATTCGACAAAATCCAGCATCCATTTCTGATATAAACGCTCAGCAATGTGGGAATACAGGGATCATATCTCAACATAATAAAGGCCATATATGAAAGACCTACAGCCAACATCATACTCAATGGACTGAAACTAAAAACATTTCCATTAAGAACAGGAACAAGACAGGGATGTCCACTTTCGCCACTCTTATTTAACATTGTACTGGAAGTCTTAGCCACAGCAATCAGACATGAAGAAAAAATAAAAGGGATCCAAATTGGAAAGGAGGAAGTGAAACTGTCATTATTTGCAGATGACATGATATTATACATAGAAAACCCTAAAGACTCCATCAAAAATCTACTAGACTTAATAAACGAATTTGGCAAAGTAGCAGGGTACAAAATTAACGTCAAGAAATCAACGGCATTCTTGTACACCAATGATGAACTCACAGAAAGAGAAACTGAAAAAACAATCCCATTTACCAAAAATATTAAGATACCTAGGAATAAACTTAACCAAAGAAGTAAAGGACCTATTTGCAGAAAACTAGAGGTCATTGAAAAAAGAAATAGAGGAAGATATAGAAAAGTGGAAGCACATACCCAGTTCATGGATTGGAAGAATTAACATCATTAAAATGTCCATACTACCCAAAGCAATCTATAGATTCAATGCAATCCCCATCAAAATACCAACGACATATTTCATAGAACTAGAAAAAATACTTCAAAAGTTCATATGGAACCAAAAAAGACCCCGAATAGCCACAGCAATCTTGAAAAGGAAGAACAAAGTAGGTAGGATCACAATACCAGATATCAGGTTATACTACAAAGCGACTGTAACCAAAACAACCTGGTACTGGCACAAGAACAGGCATATAGACCAGTGGAACAGAACTGAAAACCCAGAAATGGACCCAAAGCAATACGCTCAATTAATATTTGACAAAGGTGGCAAGAGCATACAGTGGAGTAAAGACAGCCTCTTTAATAAATGGTGTTGGGAAAATTGTACAGCTACATGCAAAAATATAAAACTAGACCATCAACTTACACCATACACAAAAATAAACTCGAAATGGATAAAAGACTTAAATGTGACCCGTGATTCCATAAAAATTCTAGAAGAAAATGTAGGCAACAAAATTTCGGACATCATACGAAGCAGAATTTTCACTGATACATCACCTAAGGCAACAGAAACAAAGGAAAAAATGAACACATGGGACTACATCAAACTAAAATGCTTCTGCACAGCAAAAGAAACAATTATCAAAATGGAAAGTCAACACACTGTATGGGAGAACATCATTGCCAATGATGTATCAGATAAGGGGTTAATTTCCAATATATATAGAGTGCTCATACAACTCCACAAAAGGAAGACAAAGAACCCAATTAAAAAATGGGCAGAGGAGCTGAATAGACACCTCTCCAAACAGGACATACAAATGGCCAAGAGACATATGAAGAAATGCTCAACATCACTAATCATCAGAGAGATGCAAAGTAAAACAACAATGAGGTATCACCTCACACCTGTCAGAATGGTCGCCATCAACAAATCATCAAACAAGAAGTGTTGGCGAGGGTGTGGAGAAAAGGGGACTCTAGTGCACTGCAGGTGGGAATGCAGACTGGTGCAGCCACTGTGGAAAACAATATGGTGGTATCTCAAAAAATTAAAAATTCAACTTCCATTTGACCCAGTGATCCCACTTCTAGGAATATACCCTAAGAAACCTGAAACACCAATCAGGAAGAATATATGTACCCCTATGTTCATAGCAGCACTATTTACAATAGCTACGATCTGGAAACAGCCCAAGTGTCCATCAGTAGATGAATGGATAAAAAAGTTGTGGTACATATACACAATGGAGTACTATGCAGTGGTAAGAAAAAAAGATCTCTTAGCCCTCGCCGGTTTGGTTCAGCGGTTAGAGCGTCGACCTGCCGTCCTGAGAGACCCGGGTTTGTTTCCCGCTAAGGGCGCGTACCTCGGTTGCAGTTTGTCCCCGGCCCTGGTCGGTTGTGCGGGTGGCAGCCACTCGATGTGTTCCTTTCACATCGATGTTTCTCTCTCTCTCTCTCTGTTCCTCTCTCTCCTTCCCACTCTACCTGAACAAAAAATGGAAAAATGTCCTGGAAAGTATTATCCTAAGTGAAAGAAGCCAAGCAGAAAAAGACAAATACCACATGATCTCACTTATATATGGAATATAATGAACATAACAGTCTGAGGAATACAGTAGACCCAGAAACATGGAAGTAGGGCACAGACTGACATCCCTCAGAAGAGGGGGTGGGGGGGTGGGAAGAGATAAACCACAGAACTTATATGCATGTATGCATGATCAATGGACTTGGACAACTAAGCCGGGGACGGGGCGGGGGTGGAGTGGGGAGGGGGGTGCCAATGGGGTAAAAAAGGTAAAATATCTGTAACAAAAAATAAATGAAAATTAAAAAAAAAAAAATAATCACCTTAAATGTAAATGGATTGAATGCTCCCATAAAATGACACAGAGTAGCTGATTGGATACAAAAGCATGACTCACCTATATGTTGTTTACAAGAGACCTGCCTCACAACAAAAGAATCACATAGGTTGAAAGTGAAGAGATGGGAAAAAAATCTTCCAAGCAATCAGAAAGCCAAAAAAAAAAGCTGGGGTAGCAATACTCATATCTGATAAAATAGATTTTAAAATGAGGGCCTTAACTAGAGACAAAGAAGGCCACTGCATAATATTGCAAGGAACTATTCAACAGGAAGATATAACCTTGATAAACATATATGCACCCAATATAGGAGCACCAAAATATATTAAAAATCTTCTGGAAGACTTCAAAGGAGAAATCGATAGCAATACAATCATAGCAGGGGACTTCAACATCCCACTGACATCACTTGATAGATCCTCTAGACAAAAAATTAGCAAGGAAACAGAGACTCTAAATTAAGCACTAGATCAAATGGATTTAATAGATATCTACAGAGAATTACAACCCAAAACTACAGAATTCACATTCTTCTCAAGTGCACATGGGACATTCTCAATTATAGACCACATGTTAGGACACAAACTAAGTCTCTACAAGTTCAAGAAGACTGAAATCATATCAAGCATCTTTTCAGACCACAATGGCATGAAACTAGAAATCAATTGCAAGAAGAACATACAAAGACATTTGAACACATGGAAGCCAAATAGCATGTTATTAAACAGTGAATGGGTTACTGAGGAGATCAAGGAAGAAATTAAAAAACTTCCTGGAAACCAATGAAAACGAAGACACAATAACACAAAATCTATGGGATGCAGCAAAAGCAGTTCTGAGAGGGAAGTTCATAGCACTACAGGCCTACCTCAAAAAAGAAGAAAAATCTCTAATAGACTATCTAACCTCACAATTTAAAGAACTAGAGAGCAAACAAAAAGAAAACCCCAGAGCAAGTAGAAGGAAGGAAATAGTAAAGATCAGAGCAGAAATAAATGACATAGTGTCCAAAAAAACAATTCAAAGGATCAATGAAACAAAGAGCTGGTTTTTCAAAAAGATAAACAAGATTGATGGACCCTTAGGTAGACTCACCAAGAAACAAAGAGAGAGAACCCAAATACACAAAATCAGAAATGAAAGAGGAGAGGTAACCACTGACACCACAGAAATACAAAAGATCGTTAATAACTACTATGAACAATTATATGGGAACAAATTTGACAATCTTAGCGAAATGGACAAATATCTAGAAACACATAGTCTCCCAAAACTGGACCAGGAAGAGGTAGAATACTTGAACAGACCAATATCAACAGAAGAAATCGAAGATGTAATCAAGACTCTCCCAGCAAACAAAAGCCCAGGCCCAGATGGCTTCACGGGGGAGTTTTACCGAACATTCAAAGGAGAACTAACACCCATTCTCCTCAAACTATTTCAAAAAGTTCAAGAAATAGGAAGACTTCCAAACTCATTTTATGAAGCCAGCATAATTCTAATTCCCAAACCAGAAAAAGACACTACAAAGAAAGAAAACTACAGGCCAATATCCCTGATGAACATAGACGCCAAAATCCCGAACAAAACACTAGCAAATAGGATCCAGGAATACACCAAAAAAGTTATCCACCTTGACCAAGTGGAATTTATCTCAGGGATGCAAGCCTGGTACAATATTCGCAAATCAATGAACCACAGAACTTATATACATGTATGCATGAACAATGGACATGGATAACAAAGCTGGGGACAGGGCAGGGAGGGGGGAGGGGGAATCAGTGGGGGAAAAAGGAGAAACATTTGTAACAAAAATTAATAAAAAAAATCATGGGGATATAAAAAACAAAACAAAACAAAAAAACACTTGTTTTTAATCTTGACCTATGTGACCTCATGAGAGGCACCATAGGCAAAAATGGTGTTACTGAAGATAATACAGAAGATAGAGAAGGACCCCTATGCTGGGGTTGTGGGATGTCTATGGGGGAATGAGGACTACAAGGAATGGGAATCTATGTATGCCCAGGGAGCGGTACAGTCACCACAAGTTGTTTGAATGCAAATGAATACTTTTGTCCATCTTGGGGTTGTGTAACTATATTTACTATTAAGGGTTATATAAGACGCAGGGAACCTCATACAGATTTTAGAAGGTTAACGAAGCCCAAAGGTTTCCCTATAGTGAACTCTCACCCCATCTAGATTGATGTGATTAGTCAGCCAAACCTTTATTGGTCCACAGGAAGGACATGGGGACTGAGGTTATATGTATCTGGTAAAGACCCTGGAATTCTATTCACCATTCAGAAGAAGGTTTCAGGAAAACAAATAACCCCCATTGGCCCATTAGCAGCGTTAACTTTCCCTATACAGGTCTGGGTCCCATCCAAACCCACACTAAGACCCGAACACTTTTCTATAGGGACCTCTTCCTCAGATGAACAAATTAATTCACCTAAGTAAACTCCTTCAGACTTATCTCTTCTTACTATGTTAAAATTGATGCATAAATATCTAAATCTATCACAACCAGCACTGGGGGCTGACTGTTGGTTATGTCTAAATACTAAGCCAGTTTATTACATGGGTGTCAGAATTTCAGATAATTCTATACAAGCTATGAATGAAGATAACTGTACCTGGGATAGGCCAAGAATCATATTAGGAGACATCCAGGGATTAGATTCATGTCTGCACTCTTCTGACTATAACCTCCAACACTCCCCCTTCTTTCCAACATGCAACCAAACTAGAATAATTACTAAGAGCTCCCCAGTGTTCCTCCAGGCCCCTGAACAAACCTGGTTTGCATACTCAAATGGATTATCAAAATTCATTTCTTCTGACAAATTTGACCAGGACCTGCTACTCTGTATTCTAGTCTATATCCTACCTCAGGTATCTCTATATAACAGGGATGAGGGACACACTCATTTATTCTCACCTGTTTCCCCAGCTAGAATCCAAAAAAAGAGCACCAATTCTCACTCCCCTCCTTATTGGACTAGAAATAGCAGGATCCACAGCAATAGGGACCAGTGCTCTCATAACAAAATGACCAGAATTTAAAAGATCTCAGTCTCCAGATAGATACTGACCTAAGTCATCTAGAAAACTCTATTACCCAATTAGAGAGCCAAGTAGACTCCTTAGTGGAAATGTTCTTACAAAATATAAGGGAATTAGACCTGCTGTTTCTCAAGGAGAAAGGATTATGCATTGCATTATGAGAAGCCTGTTGTTTCTATGCTAACAATTCAGGGGTTACACAAGAAAGCTTATCTTTAGTTAGAAGAAATATTGAGGAACAAGAAAGAAGGAGATGGGGATCTGAGAATTGGTTCTAACAAATGTTTAACTGGTTTTCATGGCTAACAACTTTATTATCAGCCATCGCCAGTCCTCTGGCCATATTATGCTTACTCTTAACCTTTGGGCCATGTATAATAAACAACCTCATTAATACTATACAGAAGAGAATAAATTCTGTAAAACTCCTTGTAGTTAAGGGACAATATAGGCCTGTCCCAGAGGAGGAAGAAGAGTCAACAATTTGACTTATACATAAACCAGTGGGGAATGAGTTAGGCTACTTAATTTAAGTAACTCCATTCTGACCCTCAATTGTGGCACGTACACACCCTGGTGGTTTTTCGTAAACATGAGGGCCTTGGAAAAGCCAGAGAAAACCATAAGGATAAGGGGGTTAATGATAGCCTTGGGAAACTCATTGGAACCATAAAGAGAAAGAGATTAATGATTGCGCTGACATCTGTAACAGCTCCTCTCACCCCCTTTTGTATCAGTTACCCCCATTAACAGTGCCAAAAGCAGCACCAAGAGAGTGTAATTTTTGCCTTTAAAAGTGGGCTGCAAGAATGTTTGCTGCTGTGATTTGGGGAGACTATGTCCCCCACAGCCTGCCAGTGAACAAAACGCTCCTTTCATTTACAATTTGGCTGTGCATCTCTGATTATCCTGCTGACATATTATAATAAACAAAATAAGCTGATGAACAAAATAGACCCAGAGACATAGAAGTAGGATTCAGACTGACAAACCTCAGAGGAGTGGGGTGGGGGAAGAGATAAATCAAAGAACGTATATGCATATATGCATAACAAATGGACATAGATAACATTGCTGTTACGGTGGGGGGGTAGGATGGGAGGAGGGTGTCAATGGGGGAAAAAGGAGAAACATCTGAAATGAAATAAAATTAATTAAAAAAGTCGAATTAAGTTAAAATTAATTAATTAATTAATGAGTTAATAGAAACTTGATCCCAGTCACAGCTCCCATTTCTATTATATTTCATTGCCATCAGACACAGTTGCCTTCAGACTGTTAGAAGCATTGAACAGCCTCTTTGGGTAAAATTGGGGTAACTCCTTTGATGCTCTAAATTTATCAGTGAACTGGGCCTCTGGAGATGAGACCATTGCTCTAATGTCATGTTGCTCTCAATGAAGGCTTTAGATCCAGACTTCCTTAGTCTTCCTCAGAGGAAATGGATTCTTCAGGAAAACAGGAGTGTACATACATCATACAAAGCCATATACAAGAACATTTATAGCAGCTTTATGTATAATAACTCCAAACTGGCACCAATCCAATGCTCCTCAATGGATGAGTGTATAAAAAACGTATGTCCACATGATGGAATTTTACTCATCAGTGGAATGGAAGGATGTACAGATATACATGACATGGATAAAGCTCAAAAACACGCTGAGTGAAAGAAGCCAGATGCAAGAGAGTATATATACTGTGTGATTTTGTGAAGTTCAAGAACAAGCAAAACAAATCTATAGTGAAAGAATCCAGAATTATGGTTCTTGTTGTTGCCAGTGGGAGGGGCACAATAGTGATTTGGAAATTGCATGGAGGACGTTTCTTGGGGAATAAAACCTTCTATTCCTTGATGGTACTCACATGGGTGTATATATCTAAAAACTGATCAAACTGAAGATATGCGTGTCTAAGTTATATCTCAATTAAAAGAAGAAGATTTCAACAATAAAGATAAATTGAAGAAGAAGAAGAAGAAGAAGAAGAAGAAGAAGAAGAAGAAGAAGAAGAAGAAGAAGAAGAAGAAGAAGAGAAAGAATGGGGGTGGGAAGCAGGAAACAAAGTCATCAATAAACCCAGGCAAAGTACAAAAGGAGGCTGACAGGCAATACCATGTAGGCATGTCCTCAGCAGAGAGAAGGCAGGCAGCTGTGACAGCTGTGGTCTTAAAAGGAGCCAGTGTTCTGGACCACTTCTCAGGGGAGCCTCTTCAGAATTGACCCAGGGGGAGGCTTGACTTGATCTTGGGACAGGGATCAGCTGTACCTAACCAAGGAATCCTCAGCTTCTAGAAATGGTTACGGCTCAGTCTCTTGGAGAAGACATAAGTTTGTAAAAATTGAAGGAGCTTTTGCCAATTCCATTCAGCCTCTTAACCTTTAGGCAGCTGCTTTAGAAGCATCACAGAGCCAATTGAGACAGTTTCCAGAGTGTGATAAACTGGGCATTAATCCACAGATTTGCTGCCAAACAGAAAGAAAAATGGCAACTTTTTAAATGGCAAAGGAATAGTAGCTGGTGGCCAAGACGCTTGACTGAAAGGACCAGAGTGCCTTCTAATGTCACAGCCAGGTTCTGTGCAGAACACAGTTTCCTCTTCTCACAGGGCTGGCTCTTCTGAAATTTTTTTTGCTTTATTTTTTTATCCTCGCTCGAGGACATTTTTGCATTTATCTTCAGATAGAGCGGGAGGGAGAGAGGGAGGAAGAGAGAGAGAAACATCGATGTGAGAGAGACACATCGACTGGTTGCCACCCACATGACCCCAACTGGGGCCAGGGCTGAACTGCAACCGAGATACATGCCCTTAGCAAGAACCAAACCCAGGACTCTCTGGTCCATGTGCCAATGCTCTAACCACTGAGAAAAACCAGCCAGGGCTCTTCTGAATTTTTATACTGTAAATAAGGAAGAAATGATGGTAAATATAGCTTCCAATCTTTCTCCCCTTCCCCTGCCTCTATGCCTCCACATTCCTAGCTCCCACCAACACTATTGTGCCACATGCTTGTTTCACCTACACTGACTAAACTGCATTCTCAACGAGCAGAGGCTGGTTGTCCTCTTCCACTCAGTCTAGAGTCACCCCTGCTTTTGTTTCTTTCCTTCTGTAGGTCCTAACTGCGATAGCACATTGCATTTCTCTCTCCCATCTTTCCCTCTTTCTTATTTTGTGCATTCAACATATGATTTTCATGCATCTATTCATGAAAAGTTCTATTATGGACACTTGGATAGACAAGTCTTAATATAACATAATATTATTTATGTATAAGTGTTATTCTTCTTTTCTGTAAATATATGAAGGTAATATAAACTATAATTCCCACACAACTCATGGCTCTAAAGCAGCACCCAACTCAAATGGAAATTGAGAGAAAGCAGGCTGCAGATCTAGGACTGAAGCAAATAAAACAAAAGAAATAATAAATTTGAAAATTATTTATTCTAACTTTAATTGTTAGTCACCCAGTTTCTGAAACTCTATTGGTTTGTTTTTAAGTACTGGCACATAACTTGAAAATAAACATCAAAACTGGTTCTGATTTTTAAAAATATGGTTTTATTTCAGTTAAAAAAATAGCAATCTTGGTAACTCAGATAAAGTCTGTCTCAAAGTCAAGGCCAAGACCCAGAAGCTTTGGTCAAATCTCAGTCAGGAAGACCATTGTAGGAGTGGCTGTTCTTAGACCTTTGGGCACACACAAGGGAGAAATCTTTGCTCTTTAACTGTGTCTGCATTTTTTCATAATGAGAACAATATATTTTGATGGCTTCTATTTTATTCTTGTTTCCTGTTAATATTTTAATTTTATTTCTAACAAACACATATTTAATATTATTATTAAAATGTTTTTACAAGTTCCCCTCAAATATTTGTTAAATACAGAAAAGTAGAAATGATTTTTAAAGAATCTAAAATCCCTTAGCTAAATCCAACCACTGTTAGTATTTCTTATCTTTATTTCCAGTCTTATTTCTATGTAAAACTTTATTCATTAAAAAACAAACAAACAAGAAACACAACCAAATAAACCAAAAACAGAAAAAGCTTAACACGTATAGAACATTTTGTGACACTTAGCATCGGTTCAATAGGCATTTTCTCATGGCATTATATCTTCTCTCTAAATAGTATTTTAATTTAGTTCCACTTATAATTGTGTGGGTGTAAACCAAATTACTTAGCCATTTCTCCACTCTAGGGAATTTAAATGATATACAATGCTCTGCTATTCAAAATAATGGTGTGATTATAATTTCAATGAATAAATCTTCTGATTCTTTTATTTAAAATTTTTTAGTGTTGCATTAAAATTGTTTTTGGTAAAGCTTTATATATATATATAAAATTTATATATATATAGTTTGGAAAATCATATAATGCTACTGGGTTACAAAACCCAGCTGCCCCCCACCTTTCCCCCTGCATTTGCCTTGCTACATGGCCAACAACATCTTTTAGCTAATTATTTTGTCTACTTACTACCACTTTGCTAAATCATAGGTTTGAATGGAGTCTTCTTGATTTTTCTGTTGTAGGCATTATCTATTGAATCTTCACTATGGAAGATGTAGATTTGTTTTGTTTTATTTTACTTCTCCCTGGCCCCCTTCTCCCATGTACAGTCTTCCCATACTCCCAATATAGATATATCATCATTCCAGTTAAATCAATATTTAGCATGGTTAAAAGAAAAATTTCCATAGACAATTTACTGACCTAGTGGGCTTTGATCAGTAATTCATGAATTAGGTGGCATTCAATCTAGCAGATAAAAAGGGGCTCCAAATTGCTGTACAAGATGAGAGATTTTTATAAACAGGAATGAGCAGGAACAAAAAAGTTATACTAGGAATTTCCTGTTTGGTTATATGACACAAAGGGAAGTCTTGGAACAGGGTCTGGTACCTTGTGCTGAGTAGACAATTACTGATTGGCTTTCTTAGGCCTTCCTTTTCTGGGGGAGCCAAGCACAGAAAGAAATTTAGTTAAGTTTTGGTTTGCTCACATGGGGCTTAGCATGAGGAACTCCATCTTGGGCCTAATCTGGTTTCTTTAACAGTTTTGATCATTGTGTTTATGTAAATGCCATTTAAAGCTAAGCCACATAGTATACAATGTCCATTTATTTTCCTGCATAACTTTTTGTTTTCTCAGAAGTTCTGAATTTTGTTGTTAATTCCTTTGCTTGGTTTTCTATGTATTTATTGTTAATTCAAATACAAATTCTTCACCAGTGGTCTAAATTTTCTCTCAAAATATCAAATGCATCAGGTTTGTATAAGTTGCATCTTTCTGAAGAAAAGGTTCTTGTAGCCTTCTGACCTGCTCCCCTGTGGACTGGGAGGTTCCATACCTGGTACACAGCTGTCTCCTGGGACCACACTTTGCTATCACCCAGGGACTCCTTCCATCTTTCTTTTATGCTGGACTCATTGTTCCTATAGTTCAGATTTTCTTTATCTTGCTTTACTGCATCCTTTTGGTAAAATATTCCCTTCAATATCTTCTTAAGATAGGCCTCTTAAAAATAAAAACTTTTGAGAACTTGGGTGTCTAAAATGGCTATAGTTTGAATAAATATAAGATTGATTTGATAGGAGAAGTAAACCACCATTTTAAAAAAAGCAAGTACCCAGGAGATAACCAGACCCTTTTTCTTCCCAGGAGATAACTAGACCCTTTGGCTTCCTAGAGATAACCAGACCTTTTTGCTTCCTGCTTCTGTAAGCTGCTTACTGCTCTAGCATCTAAAGAATGTCTTCCCAGCCCACTATAAAGCTAGGTGCACCCTACAACTCAGGGCCCAGAATTTGGAGCCTGCCTCCTATGGGTCCACATGCATGAATAAAGGAACCTCTTTTCTTCCTCTGGTGTTCTGTCTAAGTCTTTTCCATAACATTTGGTTCCCTGACCGGGAATAAACTAACATGAGCAGGTGATTGCCACCAGTGACGTGGCTCCGCAGGCACTTCGTGGAGCCCTGTGACGAAGGGAAGCACGCGCTTTGGTCATTTTGGGTCCCTGCCTGTTTCAGGCTCCATGGCCAGCTGTTGGTGAGTTTCACGCCCCACCCAGGCTGCTGGGGGAAACGAATGGGTTCAGCTTCAGGGATTACACAGCTTCAAGACTGATGAGTACCCCGGGGACCAGGAGCCTGAGTACAGACCCACCCTTGAGGTGGAAGGAGAGACTGATCACCTGTCAGGCCTTCCAGCCACCAGGTAGGGCAAGCCCTAATGGGAGGGAATGTTTAAACTTGTTTGAATATCAGTGTGTGAATGAGTGTGAATGTCTGTGTGGTTCCACCAGTGCAAACTTACAAAGTCTGAGTGGGCCCCAACCTGCGGTACCATGGTGACTTCATGCGGCTCAGGGCAGTATCAGGTTCTGGGGGACACAGTCCCTCCCTGCGAAGTTGATTTGAGTCAGGGGTTTGTACTGACCTGCCAAATCTAAGAGGCACCAAAATCCCCATGAGGCAAGCGGACAGGTGGGCGAACTGAAATTCCCCACCTTTTGTATGTCTGCACCTTTATGGGAGGAGAAACCATGGGAGGAGGTCCATTAATAATACTTGACTGTATGTTACAAAATTTTGATCAGTTCCTGGGTCAGGATCTGAGCATGACCCTGAGCCAATTGGAAACCTTCTGTTCTGCCAAATGGCCTAGTTTTGGGGTAGGCTGGCCCCCTGAGGGAACTCTCAACCTAGGAATCATATGGGCAATATATCTGATAGTAACAGGGAGGCCAGGACACCCAGACCAGTACATTACATAGATGGCAGGAACTAGCTCAGGACATGCCAAAGTGGCTCCAACACTGTGCTGGGCAGAAGCCGAAATTGGCAGGTGTAACTGGAACAAAGAAAAAGACCTCACCTTGCCAAATGTGGGCAGTCCCTGCCCACGTCCTTGTGGCTCAATCTAAGGAAGCATGTGGACCCCCCATTCTCAAAGGCAACCCAGAGGAAGAACTGCCTGTCTATTTATCCCTCCCTCATGTGCACCTGAGATGGTCCCCCGGGCCCCCAAAATTGAAACTCCACCACCATCTGTCTCGCCAGCACCAGCCCCAGAAGTGCCCCTGGCCTCCCCGGTCTTGACCAGGCACCAGCAACAGCAGCCACTTTAGAAGCCTCTCAGGGAAACCCAGGCTCTGCCAAAAATTGGGCCAGATGGTACCGAGCATCCAGAACGGACCATTGTTTATTACCAACCATTCACCACCACTGACCTCTTAAACTGGAAGCACCATATGGCGTCCTACTCGGAGAAACCCCAGGCCCTGACTGACCTTATGGAATCCATCATGCAGACACATTGTCCCACCTGGTATGATTGCCGACAGCTACTCCTCATACTATTCAACACAGAGGAGTAAAGGCACTTTCTTCAGGAAACCTATCAATATCTAGAGACCACAGCGCCCATGGGCACTTTAGACCCAGTCCAATGGGCAAGAGTAGCAACACCTGAGGCCCAACCTGACTGGGACCACCACTCAGAAGAAGGAAGGATTGCACTTCAGAGATACAAGGATGCCCTTCTCTGTGGAATCTGGGTGGGGGCCCAATGGCCAACTAACATGTCAAAAGTAGCTAATGTGACTCAGTGGCCTGATGAATGCCCTGTGGATATTTACAAATGTCATTGTGAGGCCTTTTGGATATACACCCCATTCAATCCTGAAGGGCCAGACAACCAGAGAATAGTCAACACGGCATTCATCTCCCAATCAGCCTTGGACATCAAGAAGAAGCTTCAGAAACTCAAGGGCTTTGCCGGAATGAACATAAGCCAACTAATAGAGATTGCCCACAAGGTGTACAACAATAACAGAGAGGATGTGGCCAAGCGGGAGTCTCGAAAAAGAATGGAGAAAAAGGCAGCCCTTCTAGCAGCCGCACTAGGAAAGCCTTTGCCACCCAGGAAAGGCCAGCGGCCAGAAGGAAAAAAATAAGCCTGCACACTGGAGTGTGGAATCAGACCAATGTGCATACTGCAAAGAAAGGGGACACTGGAAAAGAGAATGTCCTAACCAAAAGAAGAAAAGGCAGGCTGATAGGCAATCGGGACCTGAGACCCAAGCACCTACCATCCTCAGTCTGGTAGGTCTAGACTCCGGCCAGGGGAGACTGGGATCACTACACCTCGGCCCCCATGAGCCCATGGTCCAAATGACAATAGGAGGCCAAACCATCCCCTTTTTGGTAGATACTGGGGCAGAACATTCAGTAGTAATGACCATGATTACACCTCCCTCAGGGTGCGAGATCTCTATTATTGACAGCCTAATGGCTCCAAACAGTTTTGTCAAGCCCAAACTGTAGAACTCAGGGGCCATCAGGTAAAACACAAATTCCTGTACATGCAGGAGTGCCCAGTTTTGCTCCTGGGACACAATCTGCTTTTAAAGCTAGGAGTCCAGATCTCCTTTCACCCATCAGGAGAGGCTCACTTACAAGTTGACACCCTATACCTCATAGCAGTCTTAGTTCCCTGGAAAGAATATTGACTATATAAGGAAGCGGAGGAAGGCCAATGGGAGCCCATAAAGGGAAGGGGGATTGACCTTCAAAAGAGATACCCAAAGGTCTGGGCAGAAGACAACACACCAGGATTGGCAGGGAACCATCTGCCTATTATTATAGAACTGAAGCTGGGAGCCAGACCGAAACAGATCCACCAGTATCCCATCCCCAGGAATGCCAGGCTAGGCATCACAGAGGTAATCCAGAAGCATCTGAGGGAAGGTATACTTGTCTCATGCCAGTTACCCTGGAACACTCCCTTGCTGCCAGTGAAGAAGCCAGATGGGAGAAGATACAGGCCAGTACAGGACCTGCAAGCAGTGAACGAGGCAACGATCACACTGCACCCCGTGGTACTGAACCCATACACGCTCCTTAGCCAGCTCCCACCGGAGGCAGCCTGGTTTACCTGTTTGGACTTGAAGGACTCCTTTTTCTGCCTCTAACTTGCGAAGGCAAGCCAACCACTCTTTGCTTTTGAATGGGAAGACCCCCACACTGTGGCAAAGACCCAACTGACCTGGACCAGATTGCCACAAGGATTTAAAAATTTGCCCATTCTCTTCAAAAAGGTCCTGGCCAGAGATTTAAAACTGTTTACTAATACAGAAATGGACCTAGTGCTGCTACAATATGTAGATGATCTCCTACTAGCCGCCCCCACATTGAACCGGTGCTGGGAGGGTACCTTCCAGCTCCTGGAACTGTTAACAAAGGCAGGGTACTGGGCCTCATGGAAGAAAGCACAGATATGCCAGGCCCAGTTAAAATATCTGGGATTCCTCATTTCCCAAGGGAAACAGGTCCTGGGCCAGGAAAAGAAGCAGGCCTAATGGCCCTACCAACTCCAGCCACACAGAGGGAACTTCGAGAGTTCATAGGGGTGGCCGGGTTCTGCCGAATCTGGATACTGGGATATGCAGCATTAGCCAAACCACTTTACCAAGTGCTAAAAGGCCCAGACACAACACCCCTCTATGGGAATCTGAACAGAAGAAAGCCTTCCAGGCTATAAAAGAACATCTTGGGTGTGCGCCGGCTGTGGGGCTGCCAGACCCCAGTCAGCCTTTCAACCTCTACATGCACAGAAAGGAGAAAATAGCATTAAGAGTGCCTTACACAACCAATGGGACCATGGCAAAAGCCAGTTGCATACCAGTCTAAGCAACTGGACAATGTAGCAGCAGGCTGGCCGCCCTGCCTGAGGGCCATAGCTGCAGCTGTCATTCTCTCACAGGAGGCAGACAGACTAACACTTGGGCAAGAGATCAACATATTTGTTCCCCATGCAGTATCTAGCCTTCTGACTCAACAGGAACACAAATCGCTCTCCAACCCGAGACTGACACAGTCCCAGGGACTTCTCCATGAGAATGTCTGAGTGAAAGTCAGCACTGTCCGGTGAATAAACCTGGCTATGTTCCTGCCTGCTGAGCTGGGAGAACCAGACCATGACTGCCTCAAGACAACTGAAGAGGTGCCTGCCAGCCGACCAGACCTGTGGGACCAGCCTCTAGACAAGCCAGACTTAATGCTATACATGGATGGGAGCAGTTACATGACTAAGGGGAAACAAATGGCAGGGTATGCTGTCATGGACAACATGAAAATAATTGAAGCAAAGCCCCTGCCGGCAAGCGGGTCTGCCCAAAGGGCAGAATTCTGGGCATTAATTGGGGTGCTCCAAATAGCAGAAGAAAAAAGGGTCAATATTTACACAGACTCTCGATATGCTTTCACCACCATATACATTCATGGGGCAATCTACCGAGAGAAGACTCTTAACAGCTGAGGGGAAAGAAATTAAAAACAAGGCAGAAATACTTCTACTGCTAGAAGCAGTCTGGGCCCCTCAGGGAGCAGCAGTAATGCATTGCAGGGGCCACCAGAAGGAAGAGACAGAAGTAGCCCAAGGGAACAGAAGGGCAGATCAGGCAGCAAAGGCAGCAGCTACAGAAAGGGAGGTCCCGACAAATACCCCAGCCTTAGAAGGTACCCTATTAGGACTGAACCTCAATCAGCCAGACTACACCCCAGAGGAACAGAAATGGGCCATACAAGAAAACTGCCTTCGAACGCCCACTGGCATATGGAAACTGCCGGATGAATTGCTCCAAGGCCAGGCCAGCAATCTCATCAGGCAATGCAATGCCCTCACACACCTAGGGAAAACATCTCTAGATGCCTTACTCGGGAGGTATTACTACTTCTCTAACATGTCTGGACTATGTGCAGTGGCAGCGGCTCAATGCCTGGCCTGTGCCAAGAACAATGCAGCAGGTCACCTGAAAAGGCTTCCTGGAATACAACACAGGGGGCAACAGCCTTTTGAGGACATATAGATTGATTTTACTGAGATCAGGCCAAACCAGGGATACAGATACTTACTCATATTAGTCTGTACTTTCTCTGGATGGGTAGAAGCATTCCCCACCAGGACAGAAAAAGGCAGAGAGGTAGTCAAGACCCTCCTCAGGGAAATTATCCCCTGCTTTAGGTTGCCTATAACCACTGGCAGCGACAATGGGCCAGCATTTTTTTGCAAAAGTGCTTCAGGAACTAGCAGCACAATTAAAAATTACTTGGAAGCTACACACTGCCTATTGCCCTCAGAGCTCAGGAAAGGTAGAACACATGAACTGGACTCTAAAAGAACCCCTTGCATATTCCATCAGGAGACTGACCTGTCCTGGCCAGACCTGTTACCCTTAGCATTATTCAGGTTATGAAATGCCCCTAATGCTACAGGGTATACACCATTTGAGTTAGTTTATGAGAGGCCACCAACCATACTACCACTACCTAGAGGAGAGCTTCAGATTATAAGGGAAGCAGGGCAGGCTAAGTACCTCCAGAAGCTAGGGGAAACACTTAGCCAGATACATCATGACAAATTAGGCTAAGAACCCTTACCATGAGGGGGGACAGCTCACTCACATAAACCAAGGGACTATGTATGGATTAAAGACTGGAAAAAAGAACTCCTCGAACCCACATGGACTAGGCCCCACCTTGTCATACTAACAACCCCTACCACACTTAAGGTTGAAGGAATCACTTCCTGGATTCATCACAGCTGAGCCAAGAGAGCAACAGACCCAGCAGATTCCAGGAGGATGGAAGGGGACCCAGAGGACCAGCTGCCATGGTTGCTGACCCTGAAGCTGAAAAGGAAACCAGGCATTGATGGAGGCTCAGAGAAATGGACAATTGCCCAGATGGTACCTGACGGCAGTGGGAAGTTTTGCTATAATCTTAGGAATTGGACTGATGACTGTAGTACCAACAGAATGGAACACCTGGGAGCAACTCGCTCTAGAGGGAACATATCTTGGGCTTGTCTGTGCTTTTGGATACTTAGTATGCTCTGCTTAGCAGACCCTGCCTCAATTCAAGCCCCTGTATGTCAATGTAGCAAGACTGCAGAAAGGATATGACTTGCAGGAGGAGTAGCAAGCTATAAATTCCCTGCATCACCCTTCACATATGCCACTGCTATGCCCACAGAATGCCTACAATGCTATCTCCCAGGTAGCGACCAGGCTGGGCCCCCCACATATGTCTGGGAGAATAAATTATACATGATGGGGAAATTGGGAGGAATAATTGGATACCAGAATCAAAAGTGTCAGGCATACGGGCCCCCAGGTAGACAGGTTTGTTGGAGTATCTACCGCCAATTAAGTGATTTAACCCAGGAAGAATTTGCGATGGTCCAGAAAGAAGCAGAGAAATAGCTGGATGGCTGCGGAAACAGGAGGAAAAGATAATATATAAGGGTGCCAACCTTACTACATTCCAGGAGGCACTACAGAAAATCAGCCTCAGAGTACAGGTTCAGGAACTAGTACAAACCATGTACTCAGCATACCAGAATATTAGCAACTCCACTCGGGAATGTTAGGTTTGCCTACCGTTCCAGGAGAAAGGACTTTTAGGAATACCTGTTCCATGTACCTGGAGTTATACTAAGGCATCTCCTGGTCCCAGTCAGACCCTAGCCCAAGGGTTCATAATAACCAATGTATTCCTAGATACTAGAGAATCAAATTTAACCTGCCTAGAGCTGGAAAAGTTCTCCCCAGAAGGAAACCCAGTAGTGTCCCTTAACCCAGAGCTCTATATCAATAACCTCAGTATCCCCAATAACAGCAGTTTATGTACTGAGCCAGTAACAGTAACATAACATAACATATAACATAACATAACATAACATAACATAACATAACATAACATAACATAACATAACATAACAACAGTAATATAAACAGGAGGATTATTCCTCCTATGTGGACGGGAGGCCTATAGATGCCTCCCCGCCAACTAGACTGGGAGATGTCTAGAGGTCTTCTTTACCCCTAACCTCAGCATCCGAACCCCCCAGGAAATATCAAACCTACTCCTACTCTAAGCCAAAAAGGACCTATCTGAATCAAAAGGGGGGTAGGCATAGCAGTTGAAGCCGGCATTGGCATTGCAGTTGAGATAGGGACAGAAGTAGGGGGCCTAGGGTTCTCTACCTCTACCTACTATAAGTTGTCTGCCCAACTTAATGCAGACATGACTACAGTAGCAGACTCCTTGACCACCATCCAACAACAGATTAATTTACTAGCAGAAGTAACATTACAGAACTGCCAGGCTCTAGACTTGCTAACAGCAGAAAAAGGAGAAACTTGTGTGTTCTTAGGGGAAGAATGCTGCTACTTTGTAAACTAGTCTGGAATTATAACACAAAAGGTCAAAGAACTCAGAGAAAACATAAAACACAGAGCCAAAGAATTAGAAAATTGGGATTGGGGAATAGACTCACAGGGCTGGCTCTGATGGCTACTTCCACTAATTGGACCGTTAGCCATCATTCTCTTAGGAGTAAGCCTTGGACCATGCATAATAGAGACCATAGTCCAAACTTTAGAGTCCACTGTAACAAGGTGGGCCACGGCCAAAATATTGGCCCTCCAACAGTATCAGTACAGATATCAACTCCTACAAAGGTCTGAAGACCCAGATTATAGAGATCTGTATCATGATGTAATAGGCAGCAATAGCAGATAATAGCATCAAAAGGGGGCAATGATAAAAGAAGTAAACTGGCATTTTAGAAAAAGCAAGTACCCAGGAGATAACCAGACCCTTTTGCTTCCCAGGAGATAACTAGACCCTTTTGCCTCCTAGAGATAACCAGACCTTTTTGCTTCCTGCTTCTGTAAACTGCTTACTGCTCTTGCATCTAAAGAATGTTCACCCAGCCTGCTATAAAGCTAGGCATGCCCTACAACTCGGGGCCCAGGATTTGGTGACTGCCTCCTCTGGATCCGCATGCATGAATAAAGGAACCTCTTCGCTTCCTCCGGTGTTCTGTCTGAGTCTTTTCCGTAACAAATTGATAGTCTATTTGAGTAGAGAAGTAGAGAATTGAAAGTGGGAAATTATTTTCTTTCTGAATTTTGAAGTCATTGTCATCTGGCTTCTAGTGCTGTTAAGTATGAAGCTGTTCTGACTCCTGACTTTTTATATGTGACCAGATATCTGCCCCACCCTCCAGCCTCCAGTAACTTGTACAGTCATTCCTTTCTCCCTAGGGCTTTGAATATTCATTCATTGTAATGGGCACTGCAAAAGTCTTTTCAATGTAGACATTAATGGCCTTTCATTCTGGGAATGTAATTTTCTTGTTGATGATTTCCTCCTGTGTGTGTCTGTTTGTGTGTGTTTCTGTATCTCTGTGTGACTATGAACATGTGTGTCTCCATGTCTGTGTCTGTATCTGTGTTTGGGTAAGTGTGTCTGTGTGTCTGTATGTGTTTGTGGGTATGCCTATGTCACTCTGTGGTACCTGTGTTTACATATGTGTTTACATCTGTGTGTCTGTTTTCTTTGGAACTCCTATTATTGAGCATTAAAACTCCTGGATTAATTCTATAAATTAAATTTTTAGTCCAAATTTTTGCTCTATCTCCTGGGAGTTTTTCTACTGGCCAAACCTGGGAAAATTTAGAGCATCAAAATAAATGATAATAAATTATAATCCACTGAATAAAATAAGAATCCATGAGCTCATATTTATATAAATGTATTATTAAGTAAGTGGAGACAAAACTTCTTTTTTTTTACAACAGAATGCCAACTGATAAATGTTAAAGAATAATAGAATTTAAAAGACTACCTTCTGGCAACATTCATAGTAATAATTGATTCAGGCAAGAATCATCAATGGATGCTAAAACAAGTGGATAAAGTTTGATAAATACAGGATATTTACATAGTCTCAAAGTGTTGTGGCAGAAATTCAGTCGGCAGGAAGAGACAGACTGCAAGCACTCAGAGGATTAGAAAAGGACTATTTAATGTGCACTGGTGCTGTCCCAGGGGAGTCACCTCCAAAGGCTGAGCCCTGAGCCTGGGTTCCAACTGCCTTTTATACATGATAAGCCTCCAGGCATTTGAGGGCCTTCCAGTTCCACTGTAGTTTAGGCATTGGCCTGATGTATAGGTATTACATTACAAAAGCCAAGGGTGGGGTCGCTGCACTGCCTAAGGGGCTGCACCTGGCTTTCCTTCTCACAAAACCTGGGGGGGGGGGTTGCACTGAGAGATAAGGGGATTGGCTGTGTCAGGCAGGGGTGGGGGGACCTTATTTGCTTTGCTGTCTAAAAAGTATTTTCTCTCAAATCACATATCAAATTTACAGTGGAGAAATCAAATGAACATCACTAGTAATGGGATAAACTAACCTTGTGTGTCTTCTGTAGGATGCAATGAAGGGAGCACAGCATCACTTTGCAGACAGTGCTACCAGAAATGAAAAATCTAAACTTAATCATAAGGGAATAACAAATTCAAACTGAGGAAAATTCTACAAAATAACCAGCCTTCCTCCAAGGTACTGAAACACACACACACACACACACACACACACACACACACACACACACTGAGAAACTGCTCCAGATTAAAGGAGACTAGAGAGACATGCACTATATAATCTTGAATTGATTGGATCTTGGGCCAGAAATTTTTCCCATGAAGGACCTTATTGGAGAAATTAGCAAAATTTGAATAAGTGCTGTAGTTAGATAGTAGTGTTATGTCAATGTTAGCCTCCTGATTTTGAGAATTGTATTGTGGTTATGTAAGCCTTTATTTATTTATTTTTTTTTAAGGAAATGAACACTAAAGTACTTGGGGGCACATCTGCAACTTAACTCTAAAATGGCTCAGAAAAATGGGGTGGGGGGAGAAAGAGAAAAAGAAGAAGAGACAGGGAAGGAGAGAGACAGATGAAAAGGGAGAATATAAAGCAAACATGTGGCAAAAGTAAACAATTATGAATACGTATACAAGGTTTATGGAAGTTATTTGTATTTTCTTCCAACTTTTCTGAAAGTATGAAAATGTTTCAAAATATTATTAGAAACAAAAGAAAAAGAGTGGGAAATTAAAAAGATGACTGGGGACAACCATTGGGGTTTGCCAGCTCTGACTTTCACTGTACAGACCTGACTGGCTGAGATGGTTGAGGGGCTTCTGGTGTCAGGATCTCTCTGTCTCTTTCCTGGAGCTCACTGAACAATTCTATTGGAGAAGGGCCAGGGTAACAGTGCAGGAGAGAGTAGGGAGTGACAGCCACTGTGCACACATGCCCTTTATTCTTTAGTTTTTGGTGTGATCTGCTGTCCCAATCTTTGTGCTGTTTCTGAAGACCCTTTGACTCTCTCAGGAGCCTCCAATTTTTTGAGTCTTAAAGTGCCATCACCTGGCCATTACCTGGCTGTGGAGGGGGGAGGAGGACATCTGGATCCAATTGCTTCTATTTATAATCTTTATTGTTGAGAGCATTACAGATGTCCCCCCTATTTCCCCATTGCCCACCTCCACCCAGTTCCTGCCCCACCCCAGGCCTTCATCACTCTACTGTCTGTGTCCATGGGTAATGCGTATATGCATATAAATTCTTTGGTTAATCTCTTCCTGTCCCCCTCCCATCTTCCCTCTGAGATTGTCAGTCTGTTCCATGTTTTTATGCCTCTGGTTCTATTTTATCCTTCAGTTTATTTTGTTCATTAAATTCCACATGTAAATGAGATCATGTGATACTTGTCTTTCTCTGGCTGGCTTATTTCGCTTAGCATAATAATCTCCCGGTTCCTCCATGTTGTGTCAAAGGGTAGGAGAACCTTCTTCTTCTTCTTTTTTTTTTTTTTTATAAAAAGAAGATGTTTTAGAGAGAGAGGGAGGAAGAGAGAAATAGAAACATCAATGTGAGAGAGAGACACCAATTAGCTCCCTACACTCAATCCACTGAACCACACCGGCTGGGCAATAGAGCCTTTTATTTCACAGCTGCATAGTATTTCATTGTGTAAATCTACCACAGATTTTTTTCCACTCATCCACTGATGGAAACTTGGGTTGTTTCCAGATATTACCTAATTGTGAGTAGCGCTGCTATGAACAAAGGGGTGCAAAAATATTTCTGATTGGTGTTTCAGACTTCTTAGAATATATTTCTAGAAGTGGGATCACTGGATCAAATGGCAGTTCCATTTTTAATTTTTTGAGAAAATTCAATATTGTTTCCCATAGTGGCTGCACCAGTCTGCATTCCCACCAGCAGTGTACTAGAGTCCCCTTTTCTCCACACCCTTGCCAACACTAGTTGTTTGATGATTTGTTGATGGCAGGCATTCTGGCAGGTGTGAGGTGGTACCTTATTGTCATTTTAATTTGTATTTCTCTGATGATTAGTGATGTTGAGCATTTTCATATGTCTCTTGGCCATTTGTATGTCCTGCTTGGAGAAGTGTTTATTCAGGTACTCTGCCCATTTTTAATTGGATTTTTATCTTCCTTTTGCTGAGTTGTATGAGTATTTTTTATATTTTGAAAATTAAACCCTTATCAGATGTATCATTGGAAAATGTGTTCTTGCATATAGTGTGTTCCCTTTTTATTTTGATGCGGGTTTATTTTGCTGTACAGAAGCTTTTTAATTTGATGTAGTCTCATTCTTAAAAGGACCTTTTAAGACTCATCCTTTATGTATGTGCACTATGTAGGTACTTAAGGAAGAGTTGTATGACTAATAACACAATCACTCTGGTAGATAGAGTAAAACTTTAAAGATTTTTGTTACGAAAAAAAAAAAACCCTGCTATAAATTTATAAATGTTTGTAATAATCTTCCAAATAGATGTCTCTCTATAAGAATACATCACTGTAGGCTAAAATTTTCAGGAATAAGTTTTTAGTTTTTGGGGAGATGATTTTATCTTGACAATAAACAGCTATCCCAAATGTCCATCAGTAGACAAATGAATAAAAAAGCTGCGGTACATATACACAATGGAGTACTATGCAGCTGTAAGAAAGAAAGATCTCTTATCCTTTGAGACAAGATAGAGGGACCTAGAGAGTATTATCCTAAGCAAAACTAGCCAAGCAGAGAAAGACAAATATCACATAATCTCACTTATTTGTTGAATATAATGGACATGGCAGTCTGAGGAATGGGGTAGTCCCAGAGACGTGGAAGTGGGGTACAGACTGACAATCCCCAGAAGAGGGAATGGGGGAGAGATAAACCACAGAACTTATATGCATGTATGCATGAACAATGGACATGGACAACAAAGCTGAGAACAGGGCGGGGAGGGTAGGGGAGGGGGGTGTCAGTGGGGGAAAAAGGAGAAACATCTGTAACAAAAATAAATTAATTAATTAAATAAAATAAAAGAGCTATCACATTTTTAGAAAGATTCATCCTTAAATAGAAGTAGTGTGAGCAAACATCCGTGTCTTGTTCCTGTTCTTAAGGGGGTAAAGCATCAAGTGTTTTAACATTAAATATGATGTTAGCTGTGGAGTTTTTCATAGATGTCCTTTATCAGGTTGAGCTAATTTCCTTCTATTTCTAGTTTTCTGAGAGTATTTATTTTTATCATGAAGTGGTGTTGGATTTTGTCAAACACTGTTTATCAATTGAGATAATCATGCTTTCCCCTCTTTATTCTATTTACTTAATATATTACATTCATTGATTTAAAAAAATATATTTTATTGATTTTTTTAGAGGGAGAGGAAGGGAGAGAGAGAAACATCCATTGGCTGCCTCCTGCACAACCCCCATTGGGGATTGAGCCTGCAACCTAGGCATGTGCTCTGACCAGGAATCAAACCAGGACCTCTCAGTTCATGGGACGATGCTCAATCCATTGAGCCACATTGGCTGGGCAAAATCATTCACTGTTTTTATGTTAAACCACCTTGCATTCCTGAATAAATCCAACTTGCTAAAGGTGTATAATTCTTCTAACATGCTGCTTAATTTGGTTTGTTAGTATTTTGTTGAGAATTTTAAAAATTATTTATTTATTTTTTTCTTACCACTTATATTCAACACTGTACTAAATTTTATAGCCAGGAAAATTTCGTAAGGAAAACAAAAGCCATCCAAATTGGAAAAGAGGAATTAGAATTATCTCTGTTCATAGACAACATGATGTTAGGCATAGAAAATCCTAAAGAATCCACAAAAAAGTTTACCAATATATTATTTCAGCAGAGTTGCCGGATACAAGATCAACATATAACCATCAATTGTATTTCAATAAATTAGCAATGAACAATTTGAAAATAAAATTAAGCAGACAATTCCATTTGCAAGGACATAAAAAAATACTTGGAAACAAATTTAATCAGGGTGAAAGACTTGCACACTATAAACTATAAAATATCTCTTAAAGAAATTTAAAAAGACCTATATAAATTGAGATATCTTGTATTTACCAATTTGAAGACAATATTTCTCAGGTGGTAATGTTCTCTAAATTGATCTACAGATTCAATGCAATCACTATCAAAATTTCAACCACATATTTTGCAGAAATGGACAAACTAATTCTAAAATTCATGTGGAATTGCAAAGGACACAGAATAACCAAAAAGAATCTTGAAAAGTGGGGAGGGAGAGGGAGGAGGGTGTCAACAGGGGAAAAAGGAGAAACATTTGTAACAACAACAACAACAAAAAGAATCTTGAAAAAGAAAAACAAGTTTGGAGGACTCCCACTTCCCAATTTCAGAACTTTGATGAAAACTACAGTAATTGCCCTGGCAGGCGTGGCTTAGTTGGTTGGAACATTGTCCTGTACACCAAAAGGTCATGGGATCGATTCCTGGTCAGGACATAGACACAGATTTTGGGTTCGATCCCCAGATAGGGTGCATATGGGAGGCAACCGACTGTTGTTTTTCTCTCTCCCTTTCTCTCTCTCTCAAATTTATTAAAAGAAAAACACTGTAGCCCTGGCCGGTTTGGCTCAGCGGTTGGAGTGTCGGCCTGCGGTACAGAGAGACCCGGGTTTGGTTCCCGCTAAGGGCACGTACCTCGGTTGCAGTTTGTCCCCAGCCCTGGTTGGTCGTGTGGGTGGCAGCCACTCGATGTGTCCCTTCACGTCGATGTTTCTCTCTCTCTCTCTTCCTGTCTCTCCATTCCACTCTATCTGAACAAAAAATGGAAAAATGTCCTCGGGTAAGGATAAAAAAAAAAAAGAAAAACACTGTAGTAAACACGAAGTGTATAACACTGGTGTAAGGTTAGACATAGATCATCGTAATAGAATTTAAATAAAAATAAACCCATGCATCTATCATCCATTTGTTTTGACAGGGTGCCAAGTTCATTCGATGGGAAACAAATAGTCTTGTCAACAAATGGTGCTAGGATAACCACATGCAAAGGAATTAATTTGTACCCTTGTCTCATACCCTATACAAAAATTAACTCAAAATGGACAAAAATCCAAATGGAAGAGCTAAAACTTTTAAAAGAAGGCATAGTGGTAAATCTTTATGACTTTAGATTTGGCAGTGGATTATTAGATATGACATCAAAAGCACAGGGAACAGGAAAGAGCCAAGATGGCCACAGAGTAGATGGAAGTTCCACTCACATCCTCCTAGGACCAAATCAAAATTAGAACTAATTATAGAACATCAAACTGAACAACCAACTGAAGACTTGCCAAAGAGAAGTCTTATAACCAAGGATTTATGGAAGAAGCCACCTTGAGACTGGTAGGAAGGGCAGAGATGCGAAAGGGCTGGCCCCACTCCCATGGGTGGTGGCTGAGGTTCTGGAGTGATATCTCAGCTGCAAAGGTTTCCCTTGAGGATTATGAGGTCTCATCCCCATCCTGGGATCCCAAGACCAGAGAACCAGAGCAGGGAAGAGGAGCCTGTATAACATCTGGCTGTGAAAATTAGTGGTGATTCTGTCTGCCAGAAACTGCTAGAAACCCAGGCTCCCTCTTAAAGGGCCAGCACACAAAATCTCTTTCATGGCCACTCACCCTGGGCTGCAGACAAGTGATGGAGACTCAGAGTGAACTGGAGTCACACAGGGGGAGACAACTTACCATCCCAAAGCCACCTGAGATAAGAGACTCACTAGTCAAGAAGACCCTCCCCACCCTATCCAAGGTGCCCATCATCCAAGGGATCTGCCAGAAACCAATCTGTATTCTTCATCCTATTCAACTTTAAGTTCTCTCCCCCTTCACCTCATATTTTTGCTCTGGAATATCCACTTTGTCCCTTGAAATGCTCTGAGTCAATGCATTTTGTTGAGCAGAACACCATGCACTGGTTACTAATGCCAGGGGAGAACTCCAACTACACAGAGGATAAAGACCATAAACAATGCCAATCAGGAGGAATAAAAATCCAAAGACATCTTTCAACTGCATCTTGGTATCAAAGTCACCAAAGAAAACACAACACAGTCAAGCACTGGATAGAACAATGAATGCTTTTATTCACATAGAAAAGAGACAGAGCAAGTTCAACTCCAATAGTGAACATCTGTCCCCCATGGCCAGTGAATGCAATTGGCCTGCATGCACTCCTCTTATGCCACAGCATAAGGACCACGATCCCTTCCTCATGGAGTCTGAAATGCTAAAATCTGGGGTTGTGCTTGAGGGCTATTGACATACTTAAGCAGAACAAAAGAGTACACACTGAGCATGGAACAGGGGAAAGATATTCTCACACAAGGCAATAAGCCCAGCACAGGCTGTGTGTGCTTTTTATCTCTTGCTCAGGAAGTATTATAGCCCATTCTTAAGTGGCAAGTGGAGGTTGAAAAACTGTACAAATGAGACTTTTTCCTACACATACCGTGAAGAATTTTCTGACTTTTGGGTTGTGTTTTGTTGCTGTCCTTGTTTCTGCTTCTAGGTCTCTGACTGGACATAAATACAGTTGTATTTTTTGACAAAAAAAGGATTCATTATAAGTGTTCAATCTGTGGTTTTTAACAGTCTGTGAATAAATCTCTCTGCATTCTTGATTACTTCCTTTGGATAGTGTCCCAGAAGTGAAATTATTGGGTAGACTGTGCAATCCTCTTTGAGGCTCTTGATAAACTTTGCCAATTTTTTCAATAGGATTATATTCTTACCAAGTTTCCATAATTTTCCCCTCTCCACCCCCCCCCCCCATTTTTTTTTTTTACCTGCCTTGGGTAGGATCATTAAAAAAATAAAATACTAAAATATGTGTTATTTTTACAAGGGGAAATATTAACTTACTTTTGGAGCAATTCCCCCTAAAGAATAATTTTTCAGAGAGAAGCTCCAGGTAAGGGCATGAGGCAGAAAGGTGGATTCAGCTGGAGGTGGGTGAGTGTAAAGGGGTTTTCAACTCATGCTAGGTGCCCTTTCTACAAAAGGCACTATTGTTTGTGTGTAGAAAGGAAGAAATCAGAAGTGAGTGTGAGCCTTTGTTCTCTACTGCTTTTCAATATGGTAAGAACTTCCCTGGTTCTAGTACTGGTTAGTTCATTCACTTGGACAAATTGAATCAGATAGAAAGAGAAAAAAGAGCAGTAATCATCAAGATTACTGGTACAGTGGTGCTTCTACTCAATGACCATCACTCTAGAGCAGTGGTTCTTAACCTTCCTAATGCCGCGACCCTTTAATACAGTTCCTCCTGTTGTGGTGACCCCCAACCATAAAATTATTTTTGTTGCTACTTCATAACTGTAATTTTGCTACTGTTATGTCTTAGGTGACCCCTGTGAAAGTGTCATTCAACCCCCCAAATGCGTCGCGACCTACAGGTTGAGAACCACTGCTCTAGAGTAAAGCCCAAATGAGAGACCTATATCTTCCTTTTAATCTAATTCAGTTTCCACATGTTTCTTATAGTGGGAACCATCTTGTTACACAAGGAATGCTCTCATGTTTTAGGATATGTCTTTTTTATATATATATAGCAAAGCCCCAACATGTAAGCTGAACCAATTTCTGCTTCATGCACTGAATTAACTTTTTATTTTGGAATAATTTCAGACTTACAAAAAAGTTCCAAAATAGAAAACAGAGTTCTTCATCCAACTTCCTCTAATGTTAACATCTTGCATAAACAGTTATTGAAATTAAGAAATTAGCATTGATAAAATACTATGTACTAATCTAATAGACCTTATTGGAGTTTCACCAGTTGTCACACTGAGAAAGAGAAAAGCTGTCCATGGTAGCTGAGAACTGGCCCCACATTGCTGTTGCTCAGATCTGGCCTGATCCTCATAGCTGGGCCTTCATGTTCTCCTTGAACAGAAACAATTTGTCAGATCACTAACATCAAAGAAGGCCACACATGACCATGGTGAATCAAGACAAATAAAGGCCACTCAAATTCATGTCTGAATACAATAACAATCTGAACATGGTTTAAACAAAAATGATCAAACATCCCCCTATAGTGGCTAATATGAGTGACTGCTGCTTTATGACTACAGTGCTAGCCTGCTTTATCACTCTTGTCCTGTAGGTAAGACTCATTGAGTGCAATCATAGATTTACGACCACTTCCTAACAACACCTAATTGAGAGCAAAGTCTTACTTCCTTAAATTCTTCCCCAAATCACCTAATGTGCCCCATTCCTCTAAGAAGTCCTGTCTAAGCCCTTTTACTGAGACCCCTCATGTTGCTCCATGGTGTGCTTTATTCCTTCTTGCGATGAGCTGATAATCTCAACTTGTTCAACTATAGGTATGTTCCTGGTGGTCTTTGCTGGTGGGTACCGACATCACTAATGTCCTTTTTCTGGTCCAGGATCCACTTGAGGACCCCACATTGCATGTAGCTCTCTTGTCTCCTTAGTTCTCTTTAATTGTTGAGAATTTCTTAGTCTTTCTTTGTCCTTCATGGCCAGTTGTAGGATGTTCCTCAATCTGTCTGATGTTACCTCATGATTCATTTGAAGTTCTACATTTTTAGCAAAAATAACACAGATGAGCCCTGGCCGGTTTGGCTCAGTGGTTAGAGCGTAGGCCTGTGGATGGAAGGGTCGGGGAATCAATTCCCAGTCAAGGGCACGTACTTGGGTTGCAGGTTTGATCCCTGGCCCACGTCGGGGTTGTGTGGGAGGCAACCAATCGATGTGTTTCTTTCACATCAATGTTTCTCTCTCTCTTTCTCTCTCCCTCATTCCCTTCCACTCTGTCCAAAAAAGCAATTAAAAAATATCCTCGGGTGAGGTTAACAAAAAACAAACAAACACAAAAAAACCCTAAAAGAAGAACACAGAAGATGCTGTGCCCTTCTCAGTGCATCATATGAGGGGGTACACAATGTCTATATGACTTATCACTGGTGATGTAGACCTTGATCACTTGGTTAAGGTCATGTCTGCCAGGCTTCTTCACCATAAAGTCACTATTTTTCCCTTTGTGATTAATAAGTATGTGTGGCAAGATAACTTTGAGACTATGCAAACATCCTGTTTCTCATACTTTCATCTTCTAGTTTTAGCCCCCATTGATGATTCTTGCCTGCAACAATTATTACTGTGGTGTTTGTCAAGTGGAGATTTTTCACTTTCATCATTCCACCTACATTTATTAATTGGAATTCTACTGTATGAAAGAGCTATTGCCTTCCCCATTTATTTACTTATTCAGTTATTTATTTATGTCAATATGATCTCATAGGAATTTATTTTATTCTATGAGTTATAATAAATTACTATCATTATTTCTTTTGTAGCTCAAATTGTCTCAAATTTGGCTTTTAGGAGACCTTCAAGTTGGCTCCCATGTCCTTTTGACATGCTTCCAAAGTTTTTTGAATACTTCCTCTTCTTGCAACAAAAGATTATTTCAGGCTTATATTGTACTTTCTTTGTCCTAGTCTTGGAATCAGCTATTTTCCCAAAGAGTTCTGGTTTCTCTGACAAAAGACCTGGGCACTAGGTACTGAGGTATCACTGCTTGCAGGCCCCCTCAGAGCCAGAGCTAGGAAATACATTTGTATACACTCATATCTATCTATTATCTATCTATCTATCTATCTATCTATCTATCTATCTATCTATCATCTATCATCATCTATCTAAAATCCCGAGTGCAGAGTGATATCTACAATTAAGGGTTCAATTTTGCCTTCTCTCTTTCTTTCTTTTTTTCTGATTTTATTTTATTTTATTTTATTTTATTTTATTTTATTTTATTTTATCTTTATTGTTGACTGTATTACAGGTGTTCCTCATTTTTCTCCCATTGACTCCCTCCTCCCCACTCCCACCCCCTCCTGCCTTTTCCCACACTGTTGTCTGTGTCCATTGGTTATGCATATATGCATATAAGTTTTTTGTTTTATTTCTTCCCACCTCCAAACCCCCTTCCCTTTGGAGTTTGTCAGTCTAGCAACCAATTTGTACTTCTTAATCCCTTCACCTTTTTCATCCATTCTCCCAACCCCCCTCCCATCTGGCAAGCAACAAAATGTTCTCTATATCTATGAGAATGTTTCTGTTCTGCTTGTTCATTTTGTTTGTAGATTCAACTGTTGATAGATATGTATTCATTGCCATTTTGTTTGTTCATATATTTTATCTTTTTCTTCAACATTTCATATAATAATGGTTTGGTGGTGATGAACTCCTTTAGCTTTTTCTTGTCTGGGAAACTCTTGCTATGGCCATCGATTCTAACTGACAGCTTTGCAGGATAGAGCAATCTTGGTTGTAGGTTCTTACTTTTCATCACTCTGAATATTTCTTGCCACTCCCTTCTGGCCTGCAAAGTTTCTTTTGAGAAATCAGCTGACAGTCTTATGGGAACTCCCTTGTAAGTAACTAACTGCTTTTCTCTTGCTGCTCTTAAGATTCCCTCTTTGTCTTGAATCTTTTGCATTTTGATGATGAGGTGTGATGGTGTGGGCCTTTTGGGTTCATCTTGTTTGGGACTCTCTGTGCTTCCTGGACTTGTATGTCTGTTTCCTTCACCAAGTTAGGAAAGTTTTCTGTCATTATTGTTTCGAATAGGTTTTCAATTTCTTGTTCTTTCTCTTCTCCTTCTGGCACCCCCAAGATGCGAATGTTGGCATGCTTGAAGTTGTCCCAGAGGCTCCTTACACTATCCTCATTTTTTTGGATTATTTTTTATTTTTCTGTTCTGATTGGGTCTTTTTTGCTTCCTTATATTCCAAATCGATGGTTTGCTTCTTGGCTTTACCTACTCTACTATTGAATCTGTGTAAATTATTGTTTATTTAGGTTAGTGCCTCATTCATTGCTGACTGTGAATCCTTCATATCTGATTGGTCCTTTTTTATGCTCTTGAGACCTTCACTAAGTTCGCTGAGGTTCTCACTAAATTCATTGAGTTTCCTTATAAGCAGTATTTTGAACTCAGCATCTGTTAGGTTGCTTATCTCCATTTTGCTTAGTTCTTTTCCTGGGGTTTTGTTCTGTTCTTTCATTTGGGACCTGTTTCTTTGTCTCCTCACTTTGGCTGCCTCCCTGTGCTTGTTTCTGTGTATTGCTTAACGAGAGGTATGGGGCTAGCTGAAACCAGATGCTGCTTGTTTGAAAGAATTTAGGAAAACCTGAAGCAGGATCCAAGACAGGCCAATTTTATGGTTAAGCAACTGGCAGCAGCTTGGGTGGGCCTGAAAGTTGGGTGGGTCGGGGCCTCAGGGAATTACCAGGGCAAGGTAAACAGTGTGAGCCAGGTTGCTGGAATCCCAGATATGGTGGGTGTCTGCCAGCCTCGTGAAGGTAGGGCTCACCAAAGGAACAAAGGCCTCTGACAGCATGTTTGTCCTGGAGAAAGCCCCCTCTCCAGCCCTTGTTCCAATGCCAAACAGCTGAGTTCTTCCCTGTATGTATCTGGTGCCCCTTGAGCTGCCTCTCCTCCAAGCTTAGAGGGAGTGAGTCCGATAAGTCCGTGCCCGGGCCATTTAAGAGGAGCTGCCTGGGGCTCTGGCCGCCTCAGCCTCCCTGAGCCTCGGTTTCCGCTGTTTTTTTCCAGCCAGAGTTGTAGGGACTTCTCTTCCTGGCACTGGAACCCTGAGCAGGGCGCCTGGTGTGGGATGGAGACCCCTCAGTCCTCAGGGAGGACCTCCCAGTCAAGGTACCCTCCTGATTTTTATCCGCCACACGTGGGTGTGGGGCCAGCCTGTCACACCTCCGCCTCTCCTACCAGCCTGGATGCTGCTGCTTCTTGGATTTCATAGTTGTAGGACTTCCATTCAGCTTGATTTCAGGTGGTTTTGAGTGATGGCTGTTCTGTAGTTTAGTTGTAACTTTGATGTGATTGTGGGAGGACGGGATACTGCATTTACCTACACTGCCATCTTGACCGGAAGTCCCCTTCTCTCTTTCTTTGCTTGTAACTCTTTTCTCCAAAAGTGAGGAGCCCATCTCTAATTATACACAATACATTTATTGCTCAACACTTAAAATAGTTTTGAAATTGCTAACCCTGGTCCTCATGGGTAAAACACTAGAGCACAATTTTTGTTGATGGCTCTTTTTAAATTGAGGTAATACTCATTAACATAACATTATCCATTTTAAAGTGTGTATACAGTTCTTTTTGTCTTTAACCTTATTATACTATATAGTCAAAATGTTTCATTTTCCAAGTTACTTTAGTTAGTTCTTCAGTGTAGTTATCTTATTTATTTGTAGTCCTGTTAGATCCATTTGTTATTGTTTATATTTCATTTTAGTTTGACCCATATCCTGGTTGATCTTAATTATTTATTTGTGGCTCTGTGAGACATTCCCATTGTTTTAAGAGTAAGATATATACTATAATGTATACTCAGGCAAGTGTCACTCCTCATCCGTACTACCCT
Source organism: Molossus molossus (assembly GCF_014108415.1). Taxonomy (NCBI): domain Eukaryota; kingdom Metazoa; phylum Chordata; class Mammalia; order Chiroptera; family Molossidae; genus Molossus; species Molossus molossus. The sequence goes on along the minus strand of NW_023425355.1, from coordinate 108,743,493 downwards.
ATTCCTATTCCTCCCTTCTTTTCATCCATTCTTACCCATCCCCTATAGGTAACCAATCTCATTAGCTTCTGGTTTATTCTCTCTGTCTCTCTCTCTGTCTCGCTCTCTCTGTCTCTCTGTCTCTCTCTCTATATATATATATACACATACATACATATATATATAGACACACATATATATACACACACATATATAAAGTGAGCAGATACATAAACATTTTCTTTTTTTTAGAGAGAGAGAGAGAGAGGAGGGGAGAGATGGAAACATCTACGAGAGAGAAACATCAATTGGCTGCCTCCTGCGTGCCCCCTGACCAGGAATTGACCTGGACCTCTCAGTTCAAGGGATGATGCTGAATCCACTTAGCCACACTGGCCGGGCCATAAATGTTTTCTTATATTGCCTTCTTTATTATAAAAGTGTAGCAATTGCATAGCACTCCCCTGTGTGAATGTACTGCAGTTTATTCAGCCACTCTCCATGTAAGGGCATTTTGGTTGTTTCCAGTATTCACAATTGCAAACAATGCTATGATGAACTAACTTTGATTCACTGACTTTTGCAAGAGGGGCTAGCACAGGATCTGAAAGCAGATGTACCTGCTTCCAGAACTGCTGCTCTCTCTGCACTGCCACCCTGCCTCTACAGTCACAACCCAGGCCTGAGACTATTTCCTGGTCACCCTTGTCTACTTCTACAAAGAGCTCCAGTGGGTGGGCTACTTGAACTAGTTGTCCAGTTGCCTCTTGCTGACAAATTCCTCTAAATTATCTTCTTGGAGGGTCATTATATCTTCAAATTAAGGACCCCCCCTGCCTCGGAGTTGACCCTCCTACACAACCCACAAGTGAAATGGTTTTCAAACAATACCATAAAGACCTGTAGGCAGACTAGAGTATGCTCGTGTGCACGTAAGCTCAGGTGTGCTAATATATGTGGGCAACAGGCCCAAAGTGGGCAGAAAAGCCACATCACCACCAATAGACAGTGAGCTTTCAATGTGTAAATGTAGCTTCCCCATTTCTCTCCAATTCTCAGTGCAGATGGCCTTCCCAAGGCCCCCAACATTACCTGCTTGAGAAGGATTCCCTTCTGAGCCTGGTGGAGAATCAGGTTGGGGAGGCAAATGTAGTGACTGTCCAGCTGCCATTCATGATCAGCCTAGAGTCAAGATATCAGGAAGAAACAGCCCATTAAGGCTGTCTAGCACCCTGCAGCATCTTGAGGGTTCCTCTGGGCTGGGATAGTAGTGCCTTGGGGCAGGGATCAGGGTCTCTTCCAAGAGGCCACAGCACTTACCTTGTCTGTGTGAGGAGGCTTTTCTGCTGGGAGACCCTCTGCTCTTTCTCTGTATTTGCCTTTAAATACAGAACACACATATGCTCCAGGCTTTGAGAGACATTGTATTATTTAAACAGGACAATAACTCTGAGAGTGTGAAACATTTTCTCCTCATTTTATAGATAAAAAAGTGAGGCTGACCCAAGAATTTATATTTATATATGCATAGCCCATGGACACAGACAATAGTGAGGTGAAAGCTTGGAGTAGGATGGGAGCCATATGGAGGGGGGCAAAGGGGGAAAAATTAGGGACATCTGTAATACTCTCAACAGTAAAAATGAGTTTTAAAAATGTGAGACTCAAAGAGGTTAAGCAACTTGCCCAAGGTTACACAGTAACCAGCAGAATCATGGTTTGAAACCAGGCCTATCTGCTTCCAGGGCACTAGATCTTTCCCAAAGCACTCCCACAAATCCAATAAACTATTTATCTTAACTTTACGGGAAATGTTCAGGCGCATGGAATCACTTAGAGGCAAAAATAAGATGCTATAGGGGAAGACTGGGAAAGCAGAAGACCTAAAAATTGTTGCTTTGAGCAAGTCACTTGAACCAGTTTCCTCATTTGAAAAGGACTTACCTGTAGAGCTATGGTTATGCCACCTGGCAGCTACAGCTGAAAGGGTCTGCTCTCAAAAATCAGTTCCTTTGCCATGGCAGTTGTTAAATATGTTATATATCACTTCTGGTCCCACACCCACTCCCCTTGATTGTGGACGTCAAGTGAGATCTCAGTAACCCCAAGAACACTCTACGCTGAGGTTAAGGAGAACTAGTATTCCCGGGCACCCAGGGCCAGTTTCGTGGCCATGCAACACATGCAATCCTACAGGGCCTGTACTTAGTTTAATGCTCTGCTGTCCCCGTCTTGCAATTCTTAATAACAGGAGGCCCCACATTTGCATATTGCATTGGACTCCACAAAACATGCAGCTAGTCCAGAGAGCAAAAAAGCAGTGGCTGACAAAACTCAGAAAAATACTCTAATGCAGCGGTTCTCAACCTGTGGTTTGCGACCCCTTTGGGGGTCAAACAACCCTTTCACAGCGGTCACCTAAGACATAATAGTAGTAAAATTACAGTTATGAAGTAGCAACAAAAATGATTTTATGGTTGGGAGTCACTGCAACATGAGGAACTGTATTAAAAGTTATGGCATGGTTGAGAACCACTGTGCGTCCAATCAGATTTCAGAGGACTAAGAATATACCATGGTAATTGTGTTTTGGCTGAAGTCCCTTGAATGTTGACTTACCTGTCTCCTGACAGTTGAAAGGAAAGAACAGTTCTTGAGAAAGTGGCTGTGTCCTGTACATGTAGGGCAAAAGTAGGTTTACGGTTGTTCATATGGAAAATAATACAATAATTAATAAATAATAATATAAGAATAAACTCTGTTTCATGTACTCACACCTGTAAACCTACTTTTGCCCCATCCTGTGTATGGTCAGCATGGTGTCTTAGTCTGTTGGGGCTGCTATAACAAAATACCATAGACTGGGTGGCTTATAAGCAACACACATTTATTTCTCACAGTTCTGGAGGCTGAAACTCCAAGATCAAGATCAAGGCAGTGGCAGATTCAGAGCCTTGTGATGACCCACTTCCTGGTTCATAGCTGGTACCTTCTCAATGTGTCTTCACAGGGAAGAAGGAGACAGGGAACTTTATGGGGTTTCTTTTATAAGGGCTTGAGTCCCATTCATGAGAGCTCACTCTCAGGATAATAACCTCCCAAAAGCTCCACCTCCTAATACCTTCACCTTATGGGTTAGTATTTCAATATATAAATTTTGGGGAGACATAAACATTCAGTCTATAGCACATGGTGTGTGAAAAACAGCAAGCAAAAACGTCTGAAGGAGGCAGATATTGTCCTCAGTAAGAACAGTTTCCCAGCACCTCTTCTGTGGTCAGCCTGGTGCTGGTTGCTATGGAAACTCAGAGGCACCCTCCATGCCACTGCCAAACTCAGGGAACTCCCAGCTCATTGGGAAGGTGGGACACAGATCTCTCTGGAATACCCTTTGAAATTAGGCTCAAATGGGACCCAGGGGTACAAAAATGGTATTCAGAAAGGTCTTGCGGGAGCTTGCACTGTCAGGAAATGCTTCTGGTCAAGGCAGGACCTCAGACAGTCTTAAATGATGCAGAGAGAGAATGGAACCATCCAAGCCTCAGTCCTGGGTATAGATACTAACATAGTCCCTCATGTTGGGTCTAGCTTTTTAATTCATCACAACAGACTGGAGTTGATGGTTACTGTAGGTTGGGTACTCTGGAAGCAGACACTAAGATGGAGTTCATGGTGTTTGTTCATTTCCTGAGGCTGCTATAACAAATTACTACAAAATGGGTGGCCTGAAGCAATAAGCATTTATCCTCTCACAGTTTCAAAGGCCAGAAGTCTAAGATCAGTTTCACTGGGCTGAAAGCAAAGTGTTGAGAAGGGTGGTCAATCCTCATCCTCCAGACAAGGCCAGAAAGCAACTATCTTAGACTCTCAGGCAACCTGAGCCTGCCCTTCCAAAAGCTAAGCCTGTCATCTTTACTGTCATGGCTGCCCTGGGGATAGTATCTGGAGCAGGCAAAAAACAAACACCACAGGCGGCTTAGGGTGCCATAAAATAGGACTTTTCTTGGCCCAGCTTTAAATGTGAATGAAAGGACCAGAGTTGGGTAGGCCAGGGTAAGAGTCAGAGGCTGCAGGGAAATGTAAGAAGAGCATGGACTGGTAGTAGGGGTTCTAGAATTATCCCAGAAAATTACTCTTCCTCCCTAGGCCTCAGTTTCTCTGTCTGCACTGTGAAGCCTGTTAAGCCAGGCATTCTAACCTAAAGGTGGTGATTCAGTGGTAGAAAAGAGAGGCTAACTGAGAGGTCCCTGGGGGTAGAGGGCTGGCAGGGAGGCTGGGCAAAGGTCCAAAGGGTTCTCAACTAATGTTTGAGGGGCCAGAGCAAGAATATACATAGGGGCCCACATACCATGTAGATAAATATTTAAAATGTATAAAACAAACTAACAAACATTCGATAAAATATGTTTTGTTGGCTGACCTTGAAAAAAATATTTAGGTCAAGTTTGAATGGAAATTAGACTCCTACATTGGAGGCCACAGTGTGGAGAGAGCTGACCCGGGTCCAGCTGTGGCTATAGTGAGAATGTTCTACTCACAGACTTCTTGTTCCAGGGAGTAGAACTGGCTAGGTGCTCTGCTTTGAGCTTTAAAATCCATCTTTGTGGTTGGGCCGAGGCCATGCCTCCTGTGGTCTGTTCCCTGCAAACAGGGGTATAAGGGCCACCTATTCTTATAGATTTGGGGTTCATCTGATGGCTAGCTTTGGTTCAAGGACAATTTTGCTGAAGCATCTTTCCATTGTGTAAAAGATAGTCTAGGATACTCCCACCCAACCTTTGGGATTAGACTTGCAGCCCTGCCTGCTGGCTCTCCCAGCTGACTCTGGTTCCCTCCTTCTTTCTTCCCACACAAGCATCTTTCTCAATATGATCCTTGACTGTTTCATACTGTCTTGACAATTGTTTCTCAGAGGATCTGGATGAACACATTGGCGTTCAGCCCACCCTCCACTTTTTATTGCTAGCTTCTTTCCACACCATGAAGTGCTTCACTCACACCTGTATGGGGCCCCAGGTACCCAGGGCCTTATCTTGTCCATGTGTGCCCTTGGCTTGAAGTCTTCTTACCCTGGGGTGGTGTGGGGAGTGTGACAGGAGGGCTGGTTCAGGGACACAGGCAGCAGGCAGGGGCAGCCTTTTGTCTGAGCCTAACCTAACACGCTACTGGCCAGAGGCCTCATTCTTCAAGTCAGCCTCTTGACTCCACTGTTCTGTCTCATTCACCCTGCCTGTGTACACTCTGAACACACTTTATAGCCACCTGATATGAGGGCAGGAATCATATTTCCCTGGCTCTTCACATCTCTGTCTTCTTTTACTAACTTGAATGTCTGGTGGAGAACAGGGGAAACAGAGGCTCAGAGGTTGAATAAGTGTCCACACCTGGACTTTCTGATGCCCACTCCTGGATCTTTTGTGATGTTACAGCCAGCAAGGGCAATGACACCGTTTTGCACAACTGCCCTCTGGTCATTGGAATATACCTTAGTCCTTGGGAAATGAATGTACATTTCTCCTAATGTCTAATATAGTTACTTTTTTCAAATTTGCAACAACCCAACTGGGAAATGGAGAGCCAAAGATGTTGTCCCTAGAGGCCAGCCAAGCTCCAGCCCCTCAGAACTTATCATTATACTTGCAGTCTGGGTAGCGGTAGGCAAATCTGGGGTCACAGGTTCTCAGGGGTCTCAAGATGTCCTTCAGCTGGCTGGCCACCCCAAAGACTTCAGGGTCTGGGCGGGCACCCTCCCCACACTTAGCCAGGAGGACATCTATCTGCTGCTGTACTGGAGAGGGGAACTTCCCCTGGAGAAGTTGAGGCAGCACCTGCTGACACACCAGCACCAGGCTCTGCTTCTCAGGGATGGTGTCACAGGAGGGCAGCTCGGCCTGGCAGCCAGTAACCAGGCAGCTAAAGATGTCTTTATTCTCTCTTGCCCTGGCGGCTGCTTGGCTGCCTAGAAGAGAAACACAAAATGTTACACATCCTACAACGGGTTCTCCTTTGGGGAGATGCCACTAATTAGAATTGCCGGGTAAGTGGTTTAGTCTCCTAGCATCTCCTGTCACCAGAAGATTTAGGGCTCAGGAACACAATGGACCCAGCTGAGAACAACATGGGAGGAACTCTCTCTGCTACAATAGATTGAGGCCAAGGCATGAAAAACACATATATCCCTACCAGAAGTTGGGTTTATAACTGTAGGGATCACCTCCATATTGCGATTCTCCCATTCTTACTACCAAATTATGGAATTCAGGAAATTACTAGAACTGTTTTATTTGCCATTTTCAAATACAAAATCAGGAGAAAGAATAGGTAATCCAGAATATGCATTCAATGTGTTGTAGTGGGACTGACACTCAGTGGTTTACGTATCTTGAATATTCTGGGATCAGCCTCATTTCTTCTAATGAAAGTAAACCAGGGAATGAGGTAGTGTGGTTTAATTGGTCTACTTTTGTAGACCTTGTCATAAAAAAAATCCTCTGTCCTGTCATTGGACTCACAACATTTGATTACCTTTAGAGATTGGGATGCTCAAAGTGCTCCGGAACCCCTGATAAGTCTGTGCACATAGTGAAAAACATGATTCACTCATATACCTCATGTGGTGCCATGCTTTTTAATAGGAAACTTTATAAAAAGCAAAGGTGCCAAAATGGATTACAAAATATACAAGTGAATCAGCCAGATAATTAAGATTTAGATAAAGGCTGAAAGCATCTGATGAGAAAGGCACTAAGAGGGAGATGGATTGAGGAGTGCTGTGTACATTACAAAGGGCAGGGCAGGTCCTCGGACCACACAGACTGAATTGGACAACAGCATTGCCTTTGGGGCCATGCCATGATGCAAAATGGACAAGAAAGCCCTTTGGAGTTGGAGTTGGAGCAGGGACTCTAAAGGAGAAGAGGGATACCTAACATGAACTTGGGCTACTCTCACTATGACATACGGAGACTAGAAAGGCCCAATGGCCCTACCCCCAGGCACCCCTCCAAGCTCCTGTCACTCTGACTTCCTCTCTGACAGCTGCTCAGCCAGGCCCATGCTGAGTACCTTCCTGCTTGTCGATGACACCCAGGGCACTGGCATCCCGGATGAACAGATGCCCGTTGTTAAATATGCCAAACATGGCAGCATCCACGTGGGTGAAATAGAGGAAGTAGTTCAAATCATTGTTCCGTAGAGACTCCAGTATCCTGAGGAGCTGGTAGGCCAGGTCAGCAGCCTGGTCTGGGGGTGCACCATAGAATTCCTGCAGTAGGCTGGTGCTGGTGCTAACAAGGAATCGGCCACAGGAGCCCAGGTACTTGGGCAGTGGCCATCCCTCGGCTCCAGGGAATATCTGCCAAATCAAGAGGAGGAAGCATTAGAGAGGATTGGAGAGAAAAAATTCACATAGAGAGCATTCTCTCTCTCTCTCTCTCTCTCTCTCTCTCTCTCTCTCTCTGCCTCACAGTCTCTTGAAACAAGGCACCATTCCCACCCCATCCATCCTCTCTTTTTTGTTCTTGTTTTAGATGAATAGATTTGGAAAAGGAAGCTCTTATTTCCATTCAGTGGATTGCATTTTAACAGTGTCCCCAAGTGAGGTATGAGAATAATAAGGCTCTTGCCAGGATTTGAGATGGTATTTAGATTCAGAGGAATGTTTTTTAAGAATTGTATAGTTGAAACAAATATGACGCTTTTTGATATTTCACAGATATCATTGCTTAGGAAGAGACCATGGGGGAAAAAAGAGGGTCAACTTTAGGATGATTTAAAGAAAAATATTTATTTATTTATTTATTTATTTATTTATTTATTTATTTGTTTTTTATCCCCACTCAAGGACATTTTTGCATTCATCTTCAGATAGGGAGCAAGAGAGGAAGGAAGAGAAAGAGGAAACATCAATGTGAGAGAGACACATCAACTGGCTGCCACCCACATGACCCCAACTGGGGCCGGGGACCAACTGCAACCGAGATACGTGCGCCTAGCGGGAACCGAACCCGGGGCTCTCTGGTCCGCGGGCTGATGCTCCAACCGCTGAGCCAAATCAGCCAGGGCAATATTTTTATTTTTAAAAGTATGTTTTTATTGATTTTTAGAGAGAGAGGAAGGGAGAGAGAGAGAAACATGGATGTGAGAGAGAAACATTGATTGGCTTCCTCTGCATACCTCCTACAGGTGATCAAGCCTGCAACCCGGGGCATGTGCTCTGACCAGAATTGAATCGGGACCTCTCAGTCCATGAAACAACGCTCAATCCACTGAGCCACACAGGCCGGGCAAGAAAAATATTTAAGAAAATAATAATGCAGGCACCAGGTTCTGTAATAGGCCAAAAATCATGAAGGATCTCCTTGGGTGACACAGGTTTTGGGAACCACTGCACTGGCCCAGAGTCTCTCCTTTCCCTCCACTCCCCTGTCTTGTTGACCAGCGCATCCCCAGGCTCTAGTGCTCCTTATTTATTTCACCATTCCCCTATTAAGCGACCTTTAAATTACTCCCATTTTTTTTCTCTTTTCCAACTGTAGCTGCAGGGAACTTCTGGGGGTCATTCTTTGGCTATTTTCCCATCTCCTGGGCTTGCTCAAATATTACTGATTTTTGAAGCACTGGTCAGAGTTGCAGTTTGTCCCCGGCCCCTTCACAGAGCCCTTGGGGGCTAACTCAGGCAGTGAAGGTGGCTGCTGTCCCACGACCCACCCGAGCTCCCACACCTCTTTTCTTTACAGCAACCATAGCACTTTCCCTCTGCAGAAGCCAATGGGTATTTACTGAATGCCACAAAAGTACTAACATGGGTTGGTTACCCCAAAGCATGCAGTAAAGGGGTTGAAAGCTTATCCCAATGTTGTCCTCCTCGGAGTCTGACATGAACCCTTTTCCTGGAGCAGCTTCCCGGGTCACTGCATACCTGTAGAAGGATGGGATGCGTGTTGACAGCCAACGTGTAGAGCAGGCGTAACTTGTCGCGATCGGTGAAATGGTCCATGAAAATGCTGCCAGCGTCAGCCACCTCGGCATAGCGCCGAACCACTCGGTCCAGGAGTCGCTGTGATGGGCATCGCAGGAGGGGGCTAGGCAGGCCCTGCAGAGAGGTGGGTGAGAGAGATTCTGAAGGGTGCTAAACACTCGTGGGACCCTGGTCAGTCGGGGCACTGGCAGGCCCTGCTGGTGGGGGACAACCTGGGGTTAGGGGGCCAAGTGAGCCCTGGGAGGGGACAGACCCCAGGAAGGGGGAGAGGGTCAGGGATCGAGGAGTGACTGAGCGCTACTCGGGGTGGGGCAGGAAGGGGAGGAAGAAGACCCCCTTAGTGGTGGGGGGACAGAGTACACTTAGGGGTAGGGCAAGAGGGAACTGAGCAGGCTACACGGAAGGGGTATGGGGGGGAGGCCCTGGGAGCCTCGGAGAAGGGCCAGAGATGTCCTGGGGGCAGAGGAGGAGGGCACTGAGTAAGTGGGGCAGCCCCAGCAGACAGTCAGCTGGTAGTCAGAGCCCTGGAGCTCCTGTCTGCATCTCTATCCACAGTGGCACACCACCTTGCCCTTCCAGGCATACTTGAGCTCAGGCTGAATTAACTGAATTGGCCCTCTGTGATTAGCCTTTTAAATTCCCTCTACTATTTCACTAGGATGTCACCACAGTTATGATGGTACACACTAGCATGTTATGTGTGCCGCTTTGTTCGTCTTGGGATAAAATTGAGAGATAGACCTAGGCTTATTTTCTATGACCTTCTAACCCTCTCCTACACCTTTCTCCTCAGGCTGAACAAACATGATGTACTAATAAAAGCAAAGAAACATATTTAAGAAAAAGACCCTGGGGCCCAGTGTGCCAGAATTTTATTTTATTTTTTGTTAATCCTCACCCCAGGCTATTTTTCCATTGATTTTTAGATAGAGTGGAAGAAAAGGAGGGGGAGAGAGACAGGCACATGCACAGCCACGATTTGTTGCCTCCTGCACAATCCCAACCCCAGCTGGAGATTGGACCTGCAACCTAAGTACATGCCCTTGACCAGGAATCGAACCCATGACCCTTCGGTCCTCAGGACGGTGATCTAATTGAGCCCAGCTGGCCAGGGTAGTCTGCTAGAATTTAACCCAAGCTTCCCATGTAGCAGCTGGCTATGTGACCTTGGACAAGTTACTTAGTCTTTCTGTACTTTTGGTTCTATTTTAAAGTGAGGATGCCAAGAGCATACAATGGAGTAAAGACAGCCTCTTTAATAAATGGTGTTGGGAAAATTGGACAGCTACATGCAAAAAAATGAAACTAGAGCACCAACTTACACCATACACAAGAATAAACTCAAAACAAATAAAAGACTTAAATGTGACTCGTGAATCCATAAAAAATTCTAGAAGAAAATGTTGGCAATGCCCAGCTGTTGTGGCTCAGTGGTTGAGCATTGCCTCATGCACTAAGAGCTCGCTGCTTTGATTCCTGCTCAGGGCACATGCGCAGGTTGTGGGCCCAATCCTCAATGGGGGGAATGCAGGAGGAGGCCAATTGATGTTCTCTCTCATTGATGTTTCCATCTCTCTCTCCCTCTCCCTTCTTCTCTTTCTAAAATCAATAAAAAATATATATATAAAAAAGAATGTAGGCAACAAAATTTCAGACATCACACACAGCAGAATTTTCACTGATCCAATGCATAAGGCAAGAGAAAAGGAAAAAAATAAATATATGGGAATACATCAAACTAAAAAGTTTCTGCATAGCAAAAGAACAAGCATCAAAATGGAAGGGGAATCCACTATATGGAAGAGTATAATTGCCAATGATACATCATATAAGGGATTAATTTCCAAAATATATAGAGTGCTCATACAACTCAATAAAGGGAAGACAAAGAACCCAATTAAAAAATGGGCAAAGGACCTAAATTGACACCTCTCCAAACAGGACATACAAATATCTAAGAGACATATGAAAAAATGCTCAGTGTCACTAATCATCAGTGAGATGCAAATTAAAACAACTATGAGATATCACCTCACACCTGCAAGAATGACTGCCATCAACAATTTATCAAACAACAAGTGTTGGCGAGGGTGTGGAGAAAAGGGGATTCTAGTACGCTGCTGGTGGGAATGCAGACTGGTGCAGCCACTATGGAAAACAATATGGTGTTTCTTCAAAAAAATAAAAATGGAACTGCCATTTGACTTAGTGATCCCACTTACAGGAATATATCCTAAGAAGCCTGAAACACCAATCAGAAAGAATATATGTGTCCCTATGCTCATAGCAGCACTATTTACAATTGCTACGATCTGGGAACAGCCCAAGTGTCCATCAGTAGATGAATGGATAAAAAAAGCTGTGGTATGAATACACAATGGAATACTATGCAGCTTTAAGAAAGAAAGCTCTCTTATCCTTTGAGACGACATGGAGGGTCCTGGAGAGTACCATCCTAAGCGAAACAAGCCAAACAGAGAAAGACAAATATCACATGATATCACTTATTTGAAGAACATAATGAACAAAATAAGCTGGCAAACAAAACAGACCTAGAGACATAGAAATAGGAATCAGACCTCAGAGGAAGGGGACAGGGAGGAGAGAAAAGATAAACCAATGAACTTATATGCATAACCAATGGACATAGACAACAATGCTGTGGGGGGAGGAATCAGGAAGAGGATATCAATGGCAGAAAAAGGAGAAATATTTGTAACAAAATAAAATTAATTAATAGAACTCAGTTCTCAGTGAACACATGAAACTATAAAAAAATAAATAAAGTGAGGATGCCAGTAATAACACCCTAAGAAGTCATGAGTATCAAATAAATTAATAGACATAAAATATTGAAACAGTGTCTGGTGAGCAGTAAGCATTTAATAAATGCTATCTGATCTTACTAAATTAAAAAGTTTAAACTCCAAGCATAGAGAATTGTGGCAATAGCCAATGATAGCAAAGACAGCAAAAGTAAGACTTGTAAGAACTGGATTTTCAAGTTCTAAGAGCCTGGCTTTGTAGATCACAAACTAAGCCTGAAAGTCCCAGGGTAGAATATGTGTTCACAGCTGTCTGTAGACAGTGTTTGCTGGTTGCCTGCCTAAGGGAGGCTCTGGCTGAGTGAACCCTGAGCACCCCAACATGGGTCAGGGATAGCAACCTAGAGCCCTTCATCTACCAAGTAGGAATTCAGAAGGGTGGAAAGACTTCTGGGGGCCTGAGGTTGGAGCTTGGAGTTTGGAGAAGACCTGGAGAAGCCAACAAGGTAGGTTGCCCAATTATCCCTTTTGCTTGGGACTGAAGGTTTCCCGAGATACTGAGTTTTCAGTGCTAAACCTGGGAAACCAAAATGTTTGGTCACACTACTACAGGGCCACAGCTGTACCATGGCCTTGGTAAGCATATGCTTCTGCCTCCAGATGAGAACCAGAATAAACTGGCAGAGGCCAATATGGATGCTTGCTGATCTACCACAACCTGGGTACTTAACAGGGGCCTTCTGTGCAGGATGGTACTGAAAGTGATTGTCAAACTTCTTCACCACAACCCCTAACAGTCTGTAAAACAGTCAATACAAATTAGTGGATATATCACTATATAGTCACTTTTTTTTCAGGTCTTTTTAAATTTTATTTTTATATTTTTAAAATTAATTTATTTTTGTTACAGATGTTTCTTTTTTCTCCCCCATTGACACCTTCCTCCCTGATCTTTCCACCCCCCACCACTTAACAGTAATGTTGTCTATGTTCATTGGTTATGCAAATATGCATATAAGTTCTTTGATTTATCTGGTTTATCTCTTCCTGCCCCCCCTCCTCTGAGGTTTGTCAGTCTGATCCCTATTTCTATGTCTCTAGGTCTGTTTTGTTCGCCAGCTTATTTTGTTCATTATGTTCTTCAAATAAGTGATATCATGTGATACTTGTCTTTCTCTGCTTGGCTTGTTTCGCTTAGGATGATACTCTCCAGGTCCCTCCATGTCATCTCAAAGGATAAAAGACCTTTCTTACAGCTGCATAGTATTCTATTGTGCATATTTACCACAGCTTTTTTATCCACTCATCTATTGATGGACACTTGGGCTGTTTCCAGATCTTAGCAATTGTAAATAGTACTGCTATGATCATAAGAGTGCATATATTCTTTCTGATTGGTGTTTCAGGCTTCTTAGGATATATTCCTGGAAGTGTGATCACTGGGTCAAATGACAGTTCAATTTTTAACTTTTTGAGGTAACACCATATTGTTTTCCATAGTGGTTGCACCAGTCTGCATTCCCACCAGCAGTGTGCTAGAGACCCCTTTACTCCACACCCTCACCAGCACTTGTTGTTTGATGAATTGTTGATGGCGGCCATTCTGACAGGTGTGAGGTGATACCTCATTGTTGTTTTAATTTGCATCTCTCTGATGATTAGTGACACTGAGCATTTTTTCATGTCTCTTGGACATTTGTATGTCCAATTTGGAGAGGTGTCTATTTAGGTCCTCTGTGTTCTTTGTCTTTTTTTGTTGATTTGTATGAGTACTCTATATGTTTTGGAAATTAACCTCTTATCTGATGTATTGTTGGTAATTATATTCTTATATACAGTGGGTTCTCTTTCCATTTTGATGCTTGTTTCTTTTGCTGTGCAGCTTTTTAGTTTGATGTAGTCACATTTATTAATTTTTTCTTTGTTTCTCTTGCCATAGGTGTTATATCAGTGAAAAATCTGCTGCGTGTGATGTCTGAGATTTTGCTGCCTATATTTTCTTCTAGGATTTTTATGGATTTACAAGTCATATTTAAGTCTTTTATCCATTTTGAGTTTATTCTTGTGTGTGGTATAAGTTGGTGGTCTAGTTTCATTTTTTTTTTTAATGTAGTTGTCCAATTTTCCCAACACCATTTATTAAAGAGACTGTCTTTACTCCATTGTATGCTCTTGCCTCCTTTGTCAAATATTTGAGCACAATGTCTTTGGTCAATTTCTGGGTTCTTTGTTCTGTTACATAGATCTATATGACTGTTCTTGTGCCAGTACCAAGCTGTTTTGATTACAGTGGCTTTGTAGTCTAACCTGATATCCAGTATTATGATCTCTCCTACTTTATTCTTTTTCAAGTCTCCTGTGTCTACTTGGGGTCTTTTTTGGTTTCTTATAAACATTTGGAGTATTTGTTCTAGTTCTGTGACATTTGTTGTTGGTATTTTAATGGGGATTGCATTGAATCTATAGATTGTTTTGGGTAGTATGGACATTTTAATGATGTTAAGTCTTCTAATTCATGAACAAGGTATATGCTTCCACATTTTTATATCTTCCTCTATTTCTTATGGTCAGTTTTATGTGTCAACTTGGTTAGGCTATAGTGCTCAGTTAAATAAAACACTGATCTAGGTGTTGTTGTGAAGATATTTTGTAGATATGGATAACATCTCTAGTCAGTTGACTTTAAAGGAGATGCTCTTTGATAATATGTGTGCCTGTCCCAGTTAGTTGAAAGGCCTTAAGAGTAAAACTAAAGTTTCTCTGAAGAGGAAGAAATTCCACCTGTGAACTGTAGTGTCAGCTTCTGCCCAAGGGTCTCCAGCCCACTGGATTTTGGACTTGCCAGCCCCCACAATTACATAAGCTAATTTCTTGAAATAAACCTGTTTTACATATACATAAAATTATATATTATATAATATTTTGTATTAATTAAAATTGTGTATTAATTAATTATATTAATCAACATAATCAATCACATGAATTAGTAATTAATGTTTTACACTTATATCTTATAATTATCTGTTATATACAGTATCTCTCTATATAATATACACACATTATACACTGGTTAAGGGTAAAGCACTTATTCATTGTAGAAATGACAACAATTGAGACTGAAATCTAGATATGCTTTCACTTTTGAAGCTTCTAGTGAAATCTAAGTAACACAAGACATAACTTCCTCAATGAGTTGTTTGACCGTCAGTTAGCTTTTATCTAGCTTTTATCCACATTATTGCATGTGCTTGCTCAAATTACACCACCAGCAATAAGCAACATCCTTATTTAAAGGGTTCTGCCCAGAACAGAAGCGTAAAAGTTGAATTGTTTAAACAAATAATTTTGTGACTCTGATGGAGGTCCTTAGAAAATAAAAGAGGTGTGCTTATTGTTCCTTTCTAGAAGCTAGCGTTAAGAAGCTTATCCAATTGTCAAGCAGAAAAGGGGTTTTCCTCCTAGCAGACAACTTCAAAATTAGGTGGATTGTCAGTAATCTTGCCAGAATTGTCCTAGCTTCTTCTCAAGTTCCATTCCATGAATGAGATCTGCCCAATCTGAAGGTCCCATCAGAAATGGAAAATGGCAACAGGGGAACCACATCTCAGTTGGGACTGGCTGAGTAATGGCCCTGTCTAGGGGGCCACATAGTGTGCTGTAAAGGGTCTGGGCTTTGAAGCTGACCACATGCTGTCGGACAATACTGTGCACACATTACCTATCTCCGGTGGTCCCTTGTGTTGATAAATTCTGGGGGCGACGGTGTCATGGGAGATGTATGTGGAGGGCTGATGCAGAAGCTTCTGTGATGATCACTATTTGAAAAAATGGTAGGCAAGACACAGCTGGGGAAAAGAGGCTCACACTTCCTAGAAGTTCTAAGTGTCAGGCCCAATGGCAAGTCTTTTCACAGACATTATCTCCCCACACACAGGGACTTTGAGCCTTTAGTTTTCTATTGTACTGGTTACTCTCCTGGAAAATTAAAACGATTAATTAAAAAAAGCTTTCAAAACATGTGAAAATATTAATTTTCACAGCCCATGCTGGCAAATGCAAATGGTAGACTTCATTATCAAGTGATCCAGTAAAGTGGTTCCGTTTTCCAGATGAGAATACTAAGGTAAGGACCAGGAAAGGGAAATGGCTTGCTAAGGATCATGCTGTGCCTTGGCCGGTTTTGCTCAGTGGTTAGAGCATTGGCCTGCGGACCAATGAGTCTTGGGTTCAATTCTGGTCAAGGGCACATACTTCGGTTGTGATTTGTCTCTGGCCCTGATTGGTGTTGTGCGGGAGGCAATCACTCAATGTGTCCCTCTCACGTTGATGTTTCTCTCTCTCTCTCTCTTTCTCTCTCTCTCTTCCTCTTTCTTCCTCATGCTGTATCTGAACAAAAATGGAAAAATGTGCTCAGGTGAGGATTAAAGAAAAAGAAAAAGAAAAATATTATGCTACTTGTTGGCATCCAAGTATACTTCTATGCCCGAGTCTCAGTAGGGCATTACAAATAATTTAATGGGGAAAGAGGAGGAAAAAGAAATTGGTGATTTTAGAATACTGTGTCCCAAATTTGACTGACAATCAAAGCCTTTAGAATGCCATAAAAGTACAGATCCCTAAGCTTCATCTAGAAATTCTGAATAGGTTTGTCCAGTGAGGGCCTAGGACTCTGCATTTTTAACAGGTGTCTTGCATCACTTTTTATTAGGCAAGTCTTGGAAATGCTGGTGGGGATCATGGAAGAGGAGTGGGTGATATTTGATTCAGCATTCTTATTTAGGAGCTTTGGAAAAGTCCTGGGCAGACTTTTTCCTTTATTTTGGACAGAAATACAAATGTATTCTTGATAGCAGAGTGTGGACATCTGGGGGAGAAGCACTTCTCTGTCATTTTTCAGCTGGCATTTCCCTCCAGAAGGTTTTGGTTGCTAAAAGCCCAAAGCATTACCCTTTAAAGGGGGCTATGCATACTGTAATAAGTGTGCTCCTGAAGCCCAGACAACCTTCAAAACTCAACCAAATGAATCTCTCAGAAGGGAATCACAGATGTTTGGAGAAGAGATGAATTTCTGACTCTTCCAATCCCATCACAGAGCCTGCTATGCCTTCTTGGAAGGTTTGACCCTCTCCTCCACAGAGTGAGGAGAACTCAAGCTGAAGGAGGAATCTAGAGGGCCAAGTTGAAGCTGAAAAGACATTGGTTGTCCAAGGTCCACATACTGTCTCAGATTGGCCATTAACCTCACACAGCATCTCAGGGTGATATGAACAAAAGGAGAGCTGAACTAGATGCCTCCATTTTATACTTCCTATATTGGGTCAGGGATGAGTGAAGATACTAGGATTGTCTCTTTGGTCATTTTGGCCAGGAAAAGGTGCCAGAAGTCATGCTGCCAAATGGTCCACTTTCGCATGGTGGAAGGATTAGAGAAGTTGTTCAAATTCTGTATTGCTAACTTTTTGGGAATTGAACACAAGGCCAAAGAACCTGCATGCTAAAGGCTGGTCATGGTGAGAGGCATGTGTTATGCACTCAGTAAATGCAACACATTATTATCACTATTATTGTTATCAGGATCAGGACTAACACCATCACTACCACATTATAGACACACCTTCTAACCAGTGGTGGTACTTTCCATGCCTTATGTCCCCTTCTAGTTGAAGCTAGAAGAGAGCTAGGCCATTAAAATTTTTTTCCCTTTATTGATTTTAGAGAGAAAGGAAGGGAGAAGGAGAGAGATAGAAACATCGATGAAAGAGAACATCAATTAGCCGCCTCCTGCATGGCCCCTACTGGGGATTTTGCCCACAACCTGGACATGTGCCCTGACCAGGAATTGAACCAGCAACCTCTTGGTGCATGGGCTGATGCTCAACCACTGAGCCACACCATCTGGGCAGAGGGCGAGGCCATTTTTGATGGGTTGGAGGTGCCTGGTGTGAAAAGCTCTGCCTAATGGGGTGTTGGTGAAGATTAAGTAAATAATTGTGTCTCTCTTTTGGGATTTAGACTTGGAATACCTCTGAGAAAATGGAGACAGGATGGAGCTGTGGAAAGAGGTAGAGATGCCATGAACCAGAGTGACTGGGAGCCCATGAGAAACACTAGATGCATGGTTGCTGGACTTCAGAGCTGCCTCAGGTCCTGGAAGCTTCCAGGCCCAGTTCTGGGCTGGGGATAACCTTACCACAAACCCTTTGGCCAGAGAGTGGGTTCACTGAATCTTTGCTCCTTGCTCCAAGGACAGCTAATAAGCCCATCAACACAGAGAAAGGTAGCTTAATTGATGCTCTAGGGAAGGGCAGTGAGTTAGGATTGGAATCTTGGCCCAAATAAGACTCAGTTCTGCCTCTACAAGAGGGAATGATGGAATGGCAGGAGGACTCAGGAAGATAATAGATGTGAATCTTTTTGAAGTACCCAATGTCCCGGGCCCCTGTATAGGCATAGTATTCTCAAACTCATTTCGCATATTAATCATACCACTTGGTTCTGGATAAGTTTTGGCTGTTTCCCCAAAGCAAGTTTTACTCACAAGACAAAGATTTACCATCATTGAACATATTTAAATACTTTCTCCAGTGGAAAGAAACGTGTAGAAGAAAGAACACTAACTGCTCTTAGGAAGAAAATCTAAGACAAGAAGTGTGGCTTTCCCTTTAAGATCAGAAGTCAGCAGTTTGAGGTCACAATGCTAGCTGAAGGCACAGTCTAATTCAAGACTCTGGCCTTTCTTTCCAAGGACATATCTGACTGACCAACAAAGAACTTTATGTTGAAATGAAAATTAGTTTTTATTTCTCAGACAGAATCTGCTTTTTTGTTCTAAGGTTTTAGAACATAAAAATAAGGCAAATTATTTCATGTTTACAAATACTAGAACACATGCTAAAGACAGCAGATATGCTAACTCCAGTCACTTTATTCCCCTCCTTACCCTTTTCAAGGCCACCACCGTCTTTATCAATGGATCATGCCACAGATAGTGCACATGCTGTCAATATAGAAGGATTTGCCAGCGCATTTTTTCCCATGCATTGGGAAGAAAAATGTTTTCAAAGTTGGCTATTCTGTGCATGTTCATTGTGAGACATTGAAACAATATGAAAATGTACAGTGCAAAAGTGAAAAAAATATGTTATTGCCCTCAGAGGCTGCCATTATTATATGTGGAGATACACACATGTAGAGATACCAGAAAAAATTAAAATCTCAAAAGTCAGTTTTTCCAGTAAGGAAGCTGCCTTGGTCAGCTTGTTTGGGAATGCTGAGGAAACTCAAACAAATGAGTTTTTACTTTTAGTGAATTTACTATTATCAAGCTCTCCTAGCAGTCAGGGAGAAGAAGCGAAAGTTCTAGTGCTTACAAACCTGTGAGTTGACTTTCTGGTTACACACCTAAATACCTTCTACATGATTTAGTTGTTAAATATGCTTGTGAAGCAGGGTTTAGTTTAGTTAAGTATCATAGTTAATCAATGTGTCATAATTAAAACAATGATGAGTCGGAGAGAAGATGGCAGCAGGCAGGACCGGAGCAAGGGTGAGTGTGTGAGAGTGTGAGCGAGTGTGAGAGAGAGTGTGAGTGAACATGAATGTGGAAGACCACCTTGAGCAGTGCAGAATCATGGGGCAGAAGGTTCCTGTGCTGTGGACAGAAAGCAGCTGGCTACTGCGGTAAGTGGCTCGTCAGCGAGCTTCTTCCTGTGCAGCCAGGAGGCTCCACCATTTTGGAAGATCCCTGTTCTTCCCTGAGAGGAGGCAGCAGGGAGTGGCTAGGGCGGAGCCACCTGAGTTCACCAGAGCACCTTGCACTATGGGACCAGTGGACCCCGCTGTGTCAATGTAGACCAGTGCACAATAGCAGCACTATTGAGGTGCCTGCTGCAGTAGCTGCAACAAGCCAGGAACTAAGCACCATCCCCCATAGCAGCAGTGACTGGGCAGGAGTGGAGCCCTACCCCCAACAGCAGCTGAGACTCAGGAGATGAGACACACCCCCAGAAGCACTAGTGCCAGCTTGGCGGCCCTGCACCTTCCCCCACAGCAGCAGTGACTGTGAGGGAGTGGAGCCCTACCCCCAACAGCAGCTGAGACTCAGGAGCTGAAACACACCCCCAGCAGCAGAGGCTTGGGAGGGGACATCCATCCCCAGGCAGCAGCAGCAGCACAGAACAGCAGCTGAGACCCATCCCCAGTGGCATCAGCAAAGGCTGATCTGGAGCAGTGCCCCAGCCCAAGGAGCAGCAAGACTCAGGCAGCTGAGACCTTCCCCTGACAACTGCAACAGTGGATTTGGAGTGGAACTCATACCCCCAGCAGCAGCAAGTCCCAGGAGAAGATCATCTTCAGCCCCCAACAACAGCAGAGGATTGAGAGTTGAGAGCACCCTCTGGCAACAGCAGGAACAGTAGTAGTGCAAATCAGGAGCTGACACTTGCCACAAGCTGCAACTGATCAGGAGCTGAGCCCCACCAGGCAGCAGCATACCCCAGCAGCACACAAGCAGGACCCACGCACCCCAGCAGAGCACCTGCTGAACCCCTGCACCTCAGCAGATTACAGCAGGACCCTCTTACCCCAGGGAGTAGCACCACAGATTGGCAGCTGAGACCCATCCCCAGTGTCATCAGCAGAGGCTGATCAGGAGTGGTGCCCCAACCCAAGCAGCAGCAAGACTCAGGGTGCGACCTGCATGACAGACCAATACAAGATGCCAGCTGTCAATCATCCAGGACCCACAGCAGGCAAGAGGCGCCATACACCAAAACAGTCTGGGAGGCACAGCAGCCTTATTTGTTAAACACCGACCTGCCTACACATACTAACATCCCTCACCGGGCCTAGAACTACCACATTGATAAAATGGTGAGACAAAGAAACAACACCAAATGAAAGAAAAGGAGGAATCATCAGGAAAGGAACTGCAGGAAATGGAAGAAAGCAATTTGTCAGATAAAGAATTCAAAACAATGATTTTAAGGGTGCTCAAACAATTTAGTGAAAACTACAAGCAACTTAATAAGAATTGTGAAGAGCTTAGTGGGAACTATATCAGTGTGAAAAATAAGGTAGAAGCTATGAATGAAAATCAAGAGAAAATAAAGAATGACATAACTGTTATGAAAAATACATTAGAAGGACTCAATAGTAGATTAGAAGAAGCTGAAGACCAAATCAGCGACTTAGAAGACAAGGTAGAAAAAAACACCCAAAAGAAGAAGCAAATGCAAAAAAATTAGAAAGGAGGAGGAGAGTTTAAGGGAGCTTTTGGACACTACAAAATGTAACAACATTCACATTATAGGGGTGCTGGAAGGAGAAAAATCAGAGAAAGGAATAGAGAACTTATTCAAAGAAATGATGACAGAAAACATCATTAAACTGGTGAAGGAAAAGTCACACAAGTCCAGGAAACATAGAGAGTCGCAAGCAAAATTAACCCTAAACAACCGACACCCGGACACATCATAATTAAAATGGCAAACATTAAAGACAAAGAAAGAATCTTAAAAGCAGCAAGAGAGAGCAGAAAGTTACCTACCAGGGAGCTCCCATTAGACTGTCAGCTGATTTCTCAATAGAAACACTGCAGGCCAGAAGGGAGTGGCAGGAAGTATGCAAAGTAATGAAAGGCAAGGGTCTGAATTCAAGACTACTTTATCTAGCAAGGCTATCATTCAAACCTGAAGGAGAAATAAAGAGCTTCACAGACAAAAATAAGCTAAAAGAATTTACCACCACCAAACCAGCACTGCAAGAAATGCTGAAGGAACTGGAAGAAGAAGAAGAAGAAGAAGAAGAAGAAGAAGAAGAAGAAGAAGAAGAAGAAGAAGAAGAAGAAGAAGAAAGGGGGGAGAGAGAGGGAGGGAGAGAGAGAGAGAGAGAGAGAGAGAGAGAGAGAGAGAGAGAAGCACAGGCATAAAATTAAAATGGCAACTAATAACTATCTATCAATAATTACCTTAAATGTAAATGGCTTAAATGCTTCAATCCTTCAATCAAAAGACATAGGGTAGCTGATTGGATAAGAAAACATGATCCATATATATGCTGCTACAAGAGACCCACCTCACAACAAAAGACTCACACAGGATAAAAGTGAAGGGATGGAAAAAAATGGTCAAAGCAAATGGAAATGAAAAAAAAAAAAAGCTGGTGTAGCAGTACTCATACCTGATAAGATAGACTTCAAAATGAGAGCCATCATAAGAGACAAAGAAGTTCACTACATAATATTAAAAGGATCAATCCAACAAGAGGATATAATCCTAGTAAACATATATATTAAAAAACTTCTGGAGGACTTCATGGGAGAAACCAATAGCAATACAATTATACTGGGTGGCTTTAACACCCCACTGACACCACTGGATAGATCTTCTAGGAAAAAAATTAACAAGGAAAGACTCCTTAAATGACAAACTAGATCAGTTGGACTTAATTGATATTTACAGAAGATTTCACACCAAAGCTGCAGAATATACATTCTTCTCAAGTGCACACAGGACATTCTCGAAGGTAGACCACATGTTAGGACACAAAGTACATCTCTACAAATTCATGAAGATTGAAATCATATCAAGCATCTTCTCAGATCACAATGGCATGAAACTGGAACTTAATCACACCAAAAATATTCAAACACTTGGAGGCTAAATAGCATGTTATTGAACAATGAATGGGTTACCATGGAGATCAAGGAAGAAATTAAAAACTTCCTGGAAACCAATGAAAACGAACACACAACAACACAAAATTTATGGCACGCAGTGAAAGTAGTCCTGAGAGGGAAGGTTACAGCACTACAGGCCTACCTCAAGAAACAAGAAAAATTCCTAATTGACTTTCTAACCCTACAACTTAAAGAACTAGAAAATAAACAAAAAGAAAAACCCTGAGCAAGTAGAAGGAAAGTAATAGTAAAAGTCAGAGCAGAAATAAATGACATAGAGACTAAAAAAACAATTCAAAAGTTAAAAGGAACAAATAATTGGTTTTTCAAAAAGATAAACAAGATTGATGGACCTAGACTTCCGGTCAAGATGGCGACGTAGGTAAACGCGGTATCGCGTCCTCCCACAACCACATCAAAGTTACAACTAAACTACAGAACAACCATCATTCAAAACCACCTGAAATCAAGCTGAATGGAAGTCCTACAACTACGAAATTAAAGCAGCAGCCACATCCAGACTGGAAGGAGGGGCGGCGGCGCGAGGGGCGGCGGCGGCAGTGGCTCGATGGGCTGGTCCCACACCTAAGTGTGGCGGATAAAAATCAGGAGGCTCCCGCGCCTGGGAAGGTCCTTCCTGAGGACTGAGGGGTCCCTGTCCCACACCAGGTGCCGCGCTCAGGGTTCCAGTGACAGGAAGAGAAGTCCCCATAACTTCTGGCTGGAAAAACCAGCGGGAACTGAGGCTCAGGGAAGCTGAAGCGGCTGGAGCCCCAGGCAGCTCCCTAAAGGGCCCGTGCACGGACTTATCGGACTCTCTCCCTCTAAGCTTGGAGGGGAGGCAGCTTGAGGGGTGCCAGAGACATCCAGGGACGAACTGAGCTGTTTGGCACTGGAGCGAGGGCTGGAGAGGGGGCTTTCTCGGGGACAAACGTGCTGTAAGAGGCCTTTGTTCCTTTTTTTTTTTTTTAATTTTTTATTTATTATTTTGTTACAGATATTTCATCTTTTTTGCCCCATTGGCACCCCACTCCCCACCCCACTCCCACCCCATCCCCGGCTCAGTTGTCCAGGTCCATTGGTCATGCATACATGCATATAAGGTCTGTGGTTTATCTCTTCCCACCACCTCCACACCCTCTTCTGAGGGATGTCAGTCTGTGCCCTACTTCCATGTTTCTGTGTCTACCGTATTCCTCAGATTGTTATGTTCATTATATTTCGTATATAAGTGAGATCATGTGGTATTTGTCTTTTTCTGCTTGGCTTATTTCACTTAGGATAATACTTTCCAGGTCCCTCCATGTAGTCTCAAAGGATAAGAGATTTTTCTTTCTTACCGCTGCATAGTACTCCATTGTGTATATGTACCACAGCTTTTTTATCCATTCGTCTACTGATGGACACTTGGGCTGTTTCTAGATCTTAGCTATTGTAAATAGTGCTGCTATGAACATGGGGGTATATATATTCTTTCTGATTGGTGTTTCAGGCTTCTTAGGGTATATTCCTAGAAGTGGGATCACTGGGTCATATGGAAGTTCCATTTTTAATTTTTTGAGGTAACACCATATTGTTTTCCATAGTGGCTGCACCACTCTGCATTCCCACCAGCAGTGTATTAGAGTCCCCTTTTCTCCACACCCTCGCCAACACTTGTTGTTTGATGAATTTTTGATGGCGGCCATTCTGACAGGTGTGAGGTGATACCTCATTGTTGTTTTAATTTGCATCTCTCTGATGATTAGTGATGTTGAGCATTTCTTCATATGTCTCTTGGCCATTTCTATGTCCTGTTTGGAGAGGTGTCTATTCAGTTCCTCTGCCCATTTTTTAATTGGGTTCTTTGTCTTCCTTTTGTTGAGTTGTATGTGCACTCTATATATATTGGAAATTAACCCCTTATCTGATACATCATTGGCAATGATGTTCTCCCATACAGTGGGTTGCCTTTCCATTTTGATGATTGTTTCTTTTGCTGTGCAGAAGCTTTTTAGTTTGATGTAGTCCCATGTGTTCATTTTTTCCTTTGTTTCTGTTGCCTTAGGTGATGTATCAGTGAAAATTCTACTCCGTATGATGTCCAAAATTTTGTTGCCTACATTTTCTTCTAGAATTTTTATGGATTCATGGGTCACATTTAAGTCTTTTATCCACTTTGAGTTTATTTTTGTGTATGGTGTAAATTGATGGTCTAGTTTCATTTTTTTGCATGTAGCTGTCCAATTTTCCCAACACCATTTATTAAAGAGGCTGTCTTTACTCCTCTGTATGCTCTTGCCACCTTTGTCAAATATTAATTGAGCGTATTGCCTTGGGTCCATTTCTGGGTTTTCAGTTCTGTTCCACTGGTCTATATGCCTGTTCTTGTGCCAGTACCGGGCTGTTTTGGTTACAGTTGCTTTGTAGTATAACCTGATATCTGGTATTGTGATCCCACCTACTTTGTCCTTCTTTTTCAAGACTGCTGTGGTTATTCGGGGTCTTTTTTGGTTCCATATGAACTTTTGAAGTATTTGTTCTAGTTCTATGAAATATGTCGTTGGTATTTTGATGGAGATTGCATTGAATCTATAGATTGCTTTGGGTAGTATGGACATTTTAATGATGTTAATTCTTCCAATCCATGAACAGGGTATGTGCTTCCACTTTTTTATATCTTCCTCTATTTCTTTTTTCAATGACCTGTAGTTTTCTGCAAATAGGTCCTTTACTTCTTTGGTTAAGTTTATTCCTAGGTATCGTAATTTTTTTGGCGCGATGGTAAATGGGATTGTTTGTTCAGTTTCTCTTTCTGTGAGTTCATCATTGGTGTACAAGAATGCCGTCGATTTCTTGATGTTAATTTTGTATCCTGCTACTGTGCCAAATTCACTTATTAAGTCTAGTAGATTTTTGATGGAGTCTTTAGGGTTTTCTATGTATAATATCATGTCATCTGCAAATAATGACAGTTTCACTTCCTCCTTTCCAATTTGGATCCCTTTTATTTTTTCTTCCTGTCTGATTGCTGTGGCTAAGACTTCCAGTACAATGTTAAATAAGAGTGGCGAAACTGGACATCCCTGTCTTGTTCCTGTTCTTAATGGAAATGTTTTTAGTTTCTGTTCATCGAGTATGATGTAGGCTGTAGGTCTTTCATATATGGCCTTTATTATGTCGAGATATGATCCCTCTATTCCCACATTGCTGAGCGTTTTTATCAGAAATGGATGCTGGATTTTGTCAAATGCTTTTTCAGCATCTATTGATATGATCATGTGGTTTTTATTCTTTATCTTATTTATGTGGTGTATCACATTTATTGATTTGTGAATATTGTACCAGCCTTGCATCCCTGGAATGAATGCCACTTGGTCATGGTGAATAATTTTTTTGATGTATTTCTGGATCCGATTTGCTAATATTATGTTCAGGATTTTGGCGTCTATGTTCATCAGGGATATTGGCCTGTAGTTTTCTTTCTTCGTAGTGTGATTTTTAGGTTTTGGAGTTAGAATTATGCTGGCCTCATAGAACGTGTTTGGAAGTCTTCCTTCTTCTTGAATTTTTTGAAATAGTTTGAGGAGAATGGGTGTTAGTTCTTTTTTGAATGTTTGGTAAAACTCCCCCGTAAAGCCATATGGGCCTGGGCTTTTGTTTGCTGAGAGTCTTTTTTTTTTTTTTTATTACTTTTTTTTTTTTTTTTTTATCCTCACCCGAGGACAGTTTTTCATTTTTTGTTCAGATAGAGTGGGAGGGAGAGAGAGGAAGAGAGAGAGAGAGAGAGAGAGAGAGAGAAACATCGACGTGAAAGGGACACATCGAGTGGCTGCCACCCGCACGACCAACCAGGGCCGGGGACAAACTGCAACCAAGGTACGTGCCCTTAGCGGGAACCGAACCTGGGTCTCTCTGTACCGCAGGCCGACGCTCTAACCGCTGAGCCAAACTGGCCAGGGCGAGAGAGTCTTGATTACCTCTTCAATTTTCTTAGTTGTTATTGGTCTGTTCAAGTTTTCTATCTCTTCCCGGTCCAGTTTTGGGAGACAGTGTGTTTCTAGAAATTTGTCCATTTCGCTTAGATTGTCGAATTTGTTGCTATATAGTTGTTCATAGTAGTTGTTAACAATCTTTTGTATTTTCGTGGTGTTGGTTGTTACTTCTCCTCTTTCATTTCTGATTTTGTGTATTTGGGTTCTTTCTTTATTTCTTGGTGATTCTAGCTAAGGGACCATCAGTCTTGTTTATCTTTTCGATAAACCAGCTCTTTGTTTCATTGATCCTTTGAATTGTTTTTTTTGGTCTCTATGTCATTTATTTCTGCTCTGATCTTTACTATTTCCTTCCTTCTACTTGCTCTGGGTTTTGTTTTGTTTTGTTTTGTTTGCTTTCTAATTCTTTAAGTTGTGAGGTTAGACAATCAATTAGAAATTTTTCTTGTTTTTTGAGGTAGGCCTGTAGTGCTATGAACTTCCCTCTCAGAACTGCTTTCGCTGCATCTCATAGATTTTGTGTTGTTGTGTGTTCATTTTCATTGGTTTCCAGGAAGTTTTTAATTTCTTCCTTGATCTCCTCGGTGACCTATTTATTGTTTAATAACATGCTATTTAGCCTCCATGTGTTGAAATGTCTTTGCATGTTCTTGTTTCAATTGATTTCTAGTTTCATGCCATTGTGATCTGAGAAGATGCTTGATATGATTTCAATCTTCTTGAACTTGTAGAGATTTAGTTTGTGTCCTATTATGTGGTCTATCTTTGAGAATGTCCCATGTGCACTTGACAAGAATGTGTATTCTGTAGTTTTGGCGTGTAATTCTCTGTAGATATCTATTAAATCCATTTGGTCTAGTGCTTCATTTAGAGACTCTGTTTCCTTGCTAATTTTTTGCCTAAAGGATCTATCCAGTGCTGTCAACGGGGTGTTGAAGTCCCCTTCTATGATTGTATTGTTGTCGATTTCTCCTTGGAAGTCCTCCAGAAGATTTTTAATATATTTTGGTGCTCCTATATTGGGTGCATATATGTTTATCAAGGTTATATCTTCCTGTTGGATAGATCCTTTCAATATCATGTAGCGACCTTCTTTGTCTCTAGTTATGGTCTTTATTTTGAAATCTATTTTATCAGATATGAGAATTGCTACCCCAGCTTTTTTTTGCTTTCCATTTGCTTGGAAAATTTTTTTCCATCCCTTCACTTTCAACCTATGTGAGTCTTTTTTTGTGTGAGGTGGGTCTCTTGTAAACAAGATATAGATGAGTCATGCTTTCTTATCCAATCAGCTAGTCTGTGTCTTTTTATGGGAGCATTCAATCCACTTACATTTAAGGTGATTATTGATATGTACTTATTTATTGCCATTTTTGTTTAGTGTGGTTTTATTTTTCTTCCCATTTCTACTGCTAATTACAGCAGTCCTTTTAACATTTCTTGCAGTGCTGGTTTGGTGCTAATGTATTCCCTTAGCCTTTTTTTTTTGTCTGAAAAGCTCTTTATTTGACCTTCTATTTTGAATGATAGCCTAGCTGGGTAGAGTAGTCTTCGATTCAGATTCTTGTTTTTCATGACTTTGATTACTTCATGCCATTCCCTTCTGGCTTGTAGTGTTTTTGTGAGAAGTCAGCTGAGAGCCTTATGGGGTTTCCTTTGTAGGTAACCTGTTGCTTATCTCTTGCTGCTTTTAGGATTCTCTCTTGTCTTAATTTGTGGCATTTTAATTACTATGTGTCTTGGTGTGGGCCTGTTTTGGTTCTTCTTACTTGGGACTCTCTGTGCTTCTTGAACTTGAATGCCTTCTTCCTTCACCAAATTAGGAAAGTTTTCTGTCACTATTTTTTTGAATATATTCTCTATCCCTTGCTCATTTTCTTCTTCTTCGGGGACTCCTATGATGCGAATATTATTATGTTTCCAGTTGTCCCACAGTTCTCTTAAGCTCTCTTCTTGTTTTTTAATAGTTTTTTCCTTTTGTTTTTCTGATTGTTTGATTTTTTCTACCCTGTTTTCTAATTCACTGATCCGGTCCTCAGCTTCCTCCACTCTGCTTTTTAAACCTTCCAATGTGTTTTTCATTTCTGATATGTCATTTTTTATCTCTTCTTGTTTGTTTTTAATTTCCAATTGGCTTATTTTCAGTGTCTCTATGTCCTTACTCATGCTGTTCAGCTTCCTCAAGATCATGGCTCTGAATTCTAGCTCTGTTAACATGTCTAATTGCTCCACATTGATCTCATCTTCGGTGGAGGTCTCTTGCTCTTTCATTTGGCTTCTGTTTCTGTGTTTCACCATTTTGGCTATCACTGTGGGCTTTGGGAGCCTGTCAAGTTTTCCCTTGGGTGTTGGTGTTCTGCTGTTTGTGGCTCCCTCTCCTGTGTTTAGATGAGCGAGGGAGGACCCACGTTAAACACCACTGTCAAGTCTTACTTTCCTGGTTAAAGTTGCCAGCTCAGGAAAGGTACTGTTATCCTGTAGCTTTTTGCCTGGAGGCTAGCAGTCGAGGTTACTTGATGAGTTTTGGGTTGTCAGTTGATGGAAAAACTCCCTCAGGGGCTCAGCACAAGGGGCTTTCATGAGGGTAGGGCAGATGCTGGTTGTTAATAAGCCTCAATTAGCACTTCAATGGCCCACAGGGTGGGGTTGGATCTCCGAGGGAGGGGCTGCTGCCTCTCCTTAGAGCCCTGGGAAGGAGCTATACGGCCACCGTCCTGCGTGGCTGCACTCAGAAAAAGCTCTGAGCGCCCTCCAAATCCCGAGTGTCCCAACACAGTTCCAGTCCAGTCTGCCTTCCCTCTGCTGGAGCCCAAAGTGTGTGGCTGTGGCTGTTTTAGCCTCTGTCCCGGCTCTGCGCTGTGGAGCCGCCAGGGAGTGGAACCCGAGGGCGCCGCTCCCAGCTAAGGCCACTGCCGAGCTGCCGACTGTGGGCTCCCAGACCCCATCTCGCGCCTTCGCAAGCCTACCGGGATGGAGTCAGTGTCCGTTGTTATATGGTCCTCGCAAGGTGCTTTTCTGTTGCTTTTTCCCGTCAATTTGTCTGTGTTATAGTTGTAATTCCAGTTTGGTCTGGGAGACGGTCTGTGTAGCTTCCGTTCACTCTGCCACCATTTTTCTCCTCCCTTTGTTCCTTTGGTGAGCCCGTCCTGGGGGCGGCAGACAGCTGCCATATCTGGGACTCCAGCAACCTGGTTCACACTGGTAGCCTCACCCTGCTGACTCCCTGAGGCCCCGCTCCACCCCACCCAACTTTTAAGCCCACCCAAGCTGTTGCCACTTGCTTAACCATAGATTGGCCTGTCTTGGATCCTGCTTCAGGTTTTTCCTAAATTCTTTCAAACGAGCAGCATCTGTTCTCAGCGAGCCCTATACCTCTCATTAAGTAATACACTGAAACAAACACAGGGAGGCAGCCAAAATGCGGAGACAAAGAAACAGGTCCCAAATAAAAGAACAGAACAAAACCCCAATAAAAGAACTAAGCGAAATGGAGATAAGCAACCTAACAGATACTAAGTTCAAAATACTGCTTATAAGGATGCTCAATGAACTTAGTGAGATCGTCAGTGAACTTAGGGAGGGCCTCAAGAGCATAAAAAAGCACCAGTTAGAAATCATGGATACACAGTTAGAATCGAAGGAGGCATTAACTGAAATAATGAATAATTTACACAGCTTCAATAATAGAGTACATAAATCCAAGGAGCAAACCATCGATTTGGAATATAAGGAAGCAAAAAACGCCCAATAAGAACAGCAAAAAGAAAAAAGAATAAAAAAAATGAGTATTGTGTAAGGAGCCTCTGGGACAACTTCAAGTGTGACAACATTCGCATCTTGGGGGTGTCAGAAGGAGAAGAGTGAGAACAAGAAGTAGAAAACCTGTTTGAAACAATAATGGCAGAAAACTTTCCTAACTTGGTGAAGGAAACAGACATACAAGTCCAGGAAGCACAGAGAGTCCCAAACAAGATGAACCCCAAGAGGCCCACACCAAGACACATCATCATCAAAATGCTAAAGGTTCAAAACAAAGAGAGAATCTTAAAAGCAGCAAGAGAAAGGCAGCTAGTTACCTACAAGGGAGTTCCCATTAGGCTGTCAGCTGATTTCTCAAAAGAAACTTTGCAGGCCAGAAGGGAGTGGGAAGAAATATTCAGAGTGATGAAAAGCAAGAACCTACAACCAAAATTACTCTATCCTGCAAAGCTGTCATTTAGAATCGATGGACATATAAAAACTTTCCCAGACATGAAAAAGTTAAAGGAGTTCATCACTACCAAACCGTTATTATATGAAATGATGAAGGGTCTTTTTGAAGAAAAAGATAAAATGTATGAACAAACAAAATGGCAATGAATACATATCTATCAACAATGGAATCCAAAAACAAAATGAACAGGTAGAACAGAAACATTCTCATAGATACAGAGAACATTCTGTTGGTTGCCAGTTGGGAGGGGGGTTGGGGGAATGGGTGAAAAAGGTGAAGGGATTAAGAAGCACAAATTCATTGCTAGACTGACAAACCTCAAATGGAAAGGGGTTGGGGGGGGTGGGGAAAAATAAACCAAAGAACTTATATACATAACCAATGGACACAGACAATAGTGTGGGAAAAGGTGGGAGGGGGGCGGGCGTGGCGAGGAGGGGGTCAGTGGGGGAAAAATGTGGAACATCTGTAATACATTTTACATCCAACAATAAAGATATGAAAAAAAAAAAAAAGATTGATGGACCTGTAGCCAGACACACCAGAAAACAAAAGTAGAGGATCTATATAATGAAAAAAAAAAAAAAATCAGAAACAAAAGAGGAGAAGTAACAACTGATACCACAGAAATACAAAGGATCATTAACAAATACTATGAACAATTAAACGCCAACAAATTGGACAATCTAGGCAAAATGGACAAATTTCTAAAAACACGCAGTCTCCCAAAACTGAACTGAGAAGAGATAGAAAACTTGAACAGACCAATAACAGCTAAGGAAATTGGAGATGTAATCAAGAAACTCCCACCAAACAAAAGCCCAGGGCCGGACAGCTTCACGGGGCGTTATACCAAACATTCAAAGAAGATCTAACATCCATTCTCCTCAAATGATTCCAAAAAATCCAAGAAGATGGAAGACTTCCAAGCTCATTTTTTGAGGCCAGTATAATCCTAATTCTAAAACTGGATAAAAACACTGCAAAAAGGAAAGCTACAGGCCAATATCCCTGATGAACACAGATGCCAAAATCCTGAAGAAAATATTAGTAAATCGGATCCAGCAATACATCAAAAAAATTATTCATCATGGCCAAATGTTATTCATTCCAGGGATGCAAGTCTGGTACACTATTATCAAATCAATAAATGTGATACATCACATAAACAAAATGAAAGATAAAACCAATATGATCTTATCAATAGATGCTGAAAAAGCATTTGACAAAATCCAGCACCCATTTCTGATAAAAACAGTCAGCAATGTGGGAATAGAGGGATCATATCTTGACATAATAAAGGCCATATATGAAAGACTTACAGCCAACATCAGACTCAATGGCAAAAACTAAAAGCATTTCTCTTAAGAACAGGAACAAGACAGGGATGACCATTTTTGCTACTCTTATTTAACATAGTGCTAGAAGTCTTAGTCACAGTAACTAGACATGAAGAAAAAATGAAAGGGATCCAAATTGAAAAGGAAGAATTGAAACTGTCATTATTTGCAGATGACAGGATATTGTACATAGAAAACCCTAAAGACTCCATCAAAAATCTACTAGATTTAATAAATGAATTTGGCAAAGTAGCAGGATACAAAATTAAGGTAAAAAAATCGACAGCATTCTCATATACCAACAATGAACTTAGAGAAAAAGAAACTAAAAAAAACAAAACAAAAACAAAACCCATTTATCATTGCTACAAAAGAAAATAAAGATACCTAGAAATAAACTTAACCTAAGAAGTAAAAAACCTATTTGCAGAAAACTAAAGGTCATTGAAAAATGAAATAGAGGAAGATGTAAAAAAGTGGAAGCACATACCTTGTTTATAGATCAGAAGAACCAACATCATTAAAATGTCCATACTACCCAAAGCAATCTATAGATTCAATGCAATCCCCATCAAAATACCAATGACATATTTCATGGAACTAGAACTAATACTCCAAAAGTTTATATGGAACCAAAAAAGATCCCGAATAGCCACAGCAATCTTGAAAAAAAAAAAAAGAACTAAGTAGGAGGGATCACAATACCAGATATCAGGTTATACTATAAAGCCATTGTAATCAAAACAGCCTGGTACTGGCACAAGAACAGGCATATAGATAGACCAGTGGAACAGAATGGAGAACCCGGAAATTGACCCAAGACAATATGCTCAATTAATATTTGACAAAGTTTGCAAGAGCATACAGTGGAGTCAAGGCAGCATCTTCAATAAATGATGTTGGGAAAATTAGACAACTACATGCAAAAAAATCAAGCTAGACCACCAACTTACACCATACACAAGAATAAAGACAAAATGTATAAGACGTAAATGTGACTCGTGAATCCTTAAAAATTCTAGAAGAAAATGTAGGCAACAAAATTTTGGACATCATATGCAGCAGAATTTTCACTTATACAACACTTAAGGCAAGAGAAATAAAGGGAAAAAATAAATACATGAAATTACATCAAACTAAAAAGCTTCTGCACAGCAAAAAACAAACAAACAAACAAACAAACAAAACAACACATCAAAATGGAAAAGGAACCCACTCTATGGGAGAGTATAACTGCCAACGATACATCAAATTAGGGGTTACTTTCCAAAATATAACAGTACTCATACAACTCAACAAAAGAAAGACAAAGAACCCAATTAAAAAATGGGTAGAGGAACTAAAGAGATGACTCTCCAAACAGGACAATCGAAGGGCCAAGAGACATATAAAAAAATGCTCAACATCACTAATCATCAGAGAGATGCAAATTAAAACAACTATGAGGTATCACCTCACACCTGCAAGAATGGCCACCATCAACAAATCATCAAACAACAAGTGCTGGTGAGGATGTGCAAAAAAGGGGACTCTAGTACACTACTGGTGGGAATGCAGACTGGTGCAGCCACTATGGAGAACACTATGGTGTTACCTCATAAAGTTAAAAATTGAACTGCCATTTGACCCAGTATTCCCACTTCTAGGAATATACCCTAAGATGCCTGAACCACCAATATGAAAGTATATAGTACCCCTATGTTCATAACAGCACTATTTACAATTGCTAACATCTGGAAACATCCCAAGTGTCCATCAATAGACGAGTGGATTAAAAAGCTGTTGTACATATACATAATGGAATACTATTCAGCTGTAAGAAGGAAAGACCTCTTATCCTTTGAGAGGACCTGGAGGGACCTGGAGAATATTATTCTAAGCGAAACAAGTCAATCAGAGAAAGACAAACATCATATGATCTCACTTATTTGTGGATCATAACAAACAAAACTGATGAACAAAATAGTCCCAGAGATGTAGAACAAACCTCGGAAGAGGAGTTTGGTGGTGGGGGGGGGGATGTAAACCATAAAACTTATATGCATGTATACATAACCAATGGACATAGCCAACAACACTGTGGACGGGGGAAAAAATAGAAACATCTGTAACAAAAGTAAATAAATAAATAAATAAATAAATAAAATAATGATGAGTCAACAGCTGTACCAGTTCTTGTGGTTAATTAAGCCAAACGTTACTGAATATTTTGTTTGATTAATTAATTAATTAATTATTTTTATTTATTTATTGTTTACAGTATTACAGATGTCCCCCATTAATCACCCCTGTTGACCTCCTCCACTCAGCCCCTGCCCCTGGCCAGGCATTCACCACACTTATGTTTGGGTCCATGGGCTATGTATATATGCATATACATTCTTTAGGCTGCATTGTATTCAAAACCAGGAAAACTCCCATTTGGTTTATTTTACTGAGAGAAACAGCTTACAGTTTTTTTTCCTGCTCCAGTAATTTGATTTTCCCTTTTATTAAAGTTCCTTCTGATTAATTTTCTTCTGAAACCCAGACACGATATGAGGCTTCTTGGTTTGTTAACTTTTCTTTCTACAAGTGCCTGTCACCACAGTGATTATTTGGGAGAAACAATTTAGATGCTTTTAAAAGTTTAGATATCAAAAATGTCCTCATAACACTCAGTCGTGTTACTTTATAACACAGCTCTTCTTCTCAGTCACTGTTACTGGTATTAGAGGAGGAAGGAAATTTTGTACAGTAGATGGTCCCCAAATCATTTCAATTTTGCTTTAAAATCAATATGATATTGTAGATTTATGATAGGCCCCTTCCCCAATAGGACGTTTTTCTTTGCTACCATTTGCCTAGGCTGATCAATTCAGGTTCTCTGTAACTCAATCACTGATGGAAAGTCAAAGGGTAGAAGCAGAGACAGGAAGTCACCCAGTAGTGGGTCCAGAATTTGGAGTTTGCCTTGAATCATCTCAGAGTGGATAACATTCCAGGAGGGTTGAACAAATGTTAAAACAATATTAGATTAAAAACAACAACAAAAAAACTTGGTGGGGTGGGATGAGGGATATACAATATTTCCCTTGCACTGGAAGGCCCATTTCTTGCAGAGCTCCAGTTTCCACATAAAACAGGGTCTCAAACTCTGGTTGACATCCTTTCCTTGGGCATGACTTCTGTTTAGATTGTTGGCACTCCAAAAAGTTTCTGGGTTGAGCCCTGATTGATTGTTCAAAAAGTTCTGTTTAATTTGATGGAAAGGGTTCCCAGGAGAGGAGTACTGAACAGCCACTCTGAATGGGTGGAGGTTGTGGTTTCAGCCTTTCTCCTGCCTCTACCAGCGCCTCCTGGTGGATCTTCTCCATGTCTGACCTCTCTAGTCCACTGCCTGCTTCCTTCCATTTTATCTTGGCTTCCATCAGCCTGGGGACTGGGTCTCTACCTGGATGGATAGACAGTCTTCACCACAAACTGCAAAGGTGAAAAACTAGATTCAATACCACCTTTCAGAGTCAGTATGATGAAGTAGTTACAAGCATGCTCTTTAGTGGCGAGCTGCCTGGGTTCAAATCCCAGCTCTGGCACTTAACAACTGCATGACTTGGAGCAAATCTTCAATTTATCTGTGGCTCAGTTTCCTCATGTGTAACAGAAGGATAATAATTAAAGGGACTATATGACTTATCTTCTAAACCTGGATATTTTTAAGAGTGAAAGGGATGCCCTGGCTGGTTTTGCTCAGTGGTTAGAGCATTGGCCTCCAGACCAAAGAGTCTAGGGTTCAAGTCCAGTCAAGGGCACATACTTCAGTTGCAGTTTGTCCCTGGCCCTGGTTGGGGTCATGTGGGAGATGACCAGTTGATGTGTCTCTGTCACTTCAATGTTTCTCCTCTCTCTCTCTCTCTCTCTCTCTCTCTCTCTCTCTCTCTCCCCCCCACTTCCCACTCTATTTGAAGATAAATGGGAAAATATCCTCAGGTGAGGATTAAAAAAAAGAGTGAAAGGATGATATTAATAATTAAATCAAGACAATAGGCATATGCCGGGAATGTCTCAGGCAAACTAGAAAGTATAGTTACCTTAATAATTATGTTAACCATCTCATCAGGGGGTTGGGAGGGTCACATCTATAGAAAAAGTGTCTGGTACATGGGAAGGACTCTATAAATGTTTGCTATTATTTACCCCAAAGACAGCACCTGTCCCAGTTTTTTCATTTCTGTAAGTGGTCCTACCATTCTCCCAGTCTTCCAGATTAGAATATCTGGACTTATTTTTTACTTTCCTATCTTAATAGCTGATCTCTCCCATCTTCGACTTCCACATCAATTTTTGATGTCATCATTGTGACCTGTAGCATGCATTCTGTTGTGTCAATTTGTGATCTTAATCACCTCTTCCCCAGCTTGTGCTCACTCTGGGTTTAGCTGGCCAAGGGGTGCACCTTTAAGTAAGTCTCTTTCCTTTTCTGAACCTATTTCTTCATCTCTTAGGTGGGTCTGATGGTAGATGCTTGGCTTACACCAGGGACATCACTCCATTGCCTGGCTCTAGCTGGGTCTCTGGACATTGTAGGCACCTGATATGGCTTTCATGAATACATGATAAACATGTCACTGTGCTTTACAGACTATGGAGTACTTTGTAAATAAAAAGTGCTGTTGTTAGTGTGAGGGGTCAGTGGGCTCAATATGCCCCCTCCCCAAATTTCACAATAAATTGAATCTCTGAGTAGGTCAAACAAATGACCTCCACAGTGTGACTATCATTCACCTAGGACTGTCTTTAAATATGGAAAAAAACAGCTGGGAACCGCTGGAAACCCTACTCCGGGAGTTCTGGAAGTAATTTCAGGGAGAAATATTGGGGAGTGAATGTTATTTCCTTATGGCTCATTTGGAAAAGCCAAGTGGACATAGGGATTGGTCAGATTGAGCACTCAGGAAAACTTAAGCATCAGAAGTTGACTTTGGAGTCTGGGGAAGAGGATGCCCAGCCCATGGCCTCCAGAACCATAGCCCACGGGCAGGTGGCCAGGTCAATGAGGATA
This sequence comes from Molossus molossus, assembly GCF_014108415.1. Taxonomy (NCBI): domain Eukaryota; kingdom Metazoa; phylum Chordata; class Mammalia; order Chiroptera; family Molossidae; genus Molossus; species Molossus molossus. The sequence goes on along the minus strand of NW_023425355.1, from coordinate 108,706,523 downwards.
GACCAGCTGAATCCTCTCTTGGATAAACACTGACTATGAGTTGTCTTCTACTGCACTTGTCTTCAACTGCAGGGAGAGGTGCATTCCACTTTGGGTGACAGTTATGTTTTTTTAGTAGCCATTTAACTCGCTGGCTCTGTGATTTAGTTGGTCAGTATTAGTTGGCTCTTTTGTGGGTATGCTGGCAAGACCATCACATGGCAGCTCCAAGGGAGTAGGGACTTTGTTTTGTTAACCACTGTGTCCCTAGTAAATAGTAGAAAGTTCACACTCAACACATAGTTGTTAAAGCAGTGGAGAAATTATTGAAGACCCAGCCCTGGACTGCGGTGAATTTACCATGGCAAATGCCAGCCTATGAGGTCCTTTGGGAAGCTTCAAAAACGGTGGCTTTTCTGGTGACACGTCTATGCATTGCTATATATTATGATCTTTGACAGTGATGACAAGAAAAAACATAGCTAACATTATCAAGTGCTTGTTCTTTTTCAGACACACTTCCATGGAGGGTAGGCACTGTGACAGCCCACAATGAGGATTCTGTGTGCCAGGATGTTTAGGAACATACTCAGGGTTTCCTACTAAGTGGTGGAGCCAGACTTCAAACCCAGGCCAGGTCATATTGCCTTCTTGCATTGAACCTGCAGCCTCCTTGTTAGGTTTTCTGTCTCTGGTACTGCCAGGTAGTCTGGGCCTGGATCCTGTGTGTCCTCATTTATCCGGAGCCCTGAGCACAGCCAGGACTATGGCAGATGCCATGCCTCATTGATGTGCCCTCCCTTCCCTACTTTCTTTGCTAGCTGCTGTGTGTATGCAGTCTTGTCTTACTTTTGCCACACAGCCACTCTGACCCCACTCCCTTGTCCATTGATCCTGTCTACCACTTCTAGGCCAGTTTGTGGAAAGGTCCACTGTCTCAAGTCACTTCTCTTGAGAAATGCAAATTCTCAAACCCTGCCCTGACCTGATGTATCAGAACATCTGGGGCTGGGGCCCAGTGATGTGCATGTTAACAAGCCCTCCAGGGGATTCTGATGCCCGCTCAAGTTTGAGAACACTATCTTATAGAATGAAATTTAGCCCCCACCCCCTCCCAGTGCTGCCATGGCAATGTTTACCCACTGCTCTCAACAGATACTGTAATCATGGATAATGATGCTTGCTACTTCCCACAATCACACCTTATTCTTACTTCTTTATTCTTTTTTTTATTTTTATTTTTATTTTTTTTTTATCCTCAGCTGAAGACATTTTTCCATTTTTTTTTTTGTTCAGGTAGAGTGGGAGGGAGAGAGAGGAAGAGAGAGAGAGAGAGAAACATCGACGTGAAAGGAACACATCGAGTGGCTGCCACCCGCACAACCGACCAGGGCCGGGGACAAACTGCAACCGAGGTACGTGCCCTTAGTAGGAACCGAACCCGGGTCTCTCAGGACCGCAGGCCGATGCTCTAACCGCTGAGCCAAACCGGCCAGGGCTTACTTCTTTATTCTTTGCTCCACATGCTCTTCTTTTATTCTCTGGAAAACCTGCCAGTGCCATTTTCCCTAGCCAGTTCTTCCTCTCCCAGTTCAGTTCACACTTCTTCCAAGCAGCTTACCTGACCCTCCACCCTCCGGCCCTCATTTTCTTCCCTCTCCTGGAGTTTGTTACACATGCTTCGTGCTCTGTGTGTCCATTTTCTCCTTAGCTCTTCAGTGCCTGTGGACAGGAACGTTGAGTAATCACATTTCTGTAACCTTCTCAGCTCCTACTCAGGGGTGGGTACCTAGGAGGTCCTTAACAAGCAAATACTAGATCCCAGACAGGTTGATATGTCACAGCACACTGACTTAGATGTTTGCCCTGACCCCATGATTCCTGAAAGGCTGAGTCAGGCAGCTTGTACTCCGGCCAGGAACTGTAATGTCATGTCATATGGGGGAGGATCAGGGGGCATTACCACACAGAGAGATCCAGTATGCTAATAAGGTAATGGAGTGGACATGCAGAGGAGCAGAGATGAGGGGTCTTGCTGTTCTGTTGGCAGAGATGGGCTGAATAGGTGCAATACCATTTCCAAGTTTCTGAGAGGCCTGGATGGATGTATTTCCAACACAATAAAGCCCCTTTTAATTTCAATTGCTCTGAAGTTTCTAATCCTTGAAACTACTGATCCCTGATTAAGATACAAGCAGTTATTACCTTTTCGAGACATTCACCATTGTGGTTAGGTAGGTGACCATCTTAGGTGAATTTCCCAGTGTCTTCATGGTGTTTATGTAGCAGAAACCCTGGTCAGGGCTACCTCCCCTTGCTTATCTGTGCCCTTTTGTGGCAATCATCATCCCCTCTTCCATGCAGTAGTCAACATCTTAGATGGCCCTGCTGGTGGAAGTGATGGCTAGCTTTCCCCTTCTATTAGAGTCTCTCTTTTTCTTTCTCCTTACCTCATCCCACCATTTCCATCCATTTCAGGTCTCTCAAGGCTTTGATGCTGGAGAATTTGTGGGCTGCTCAAAGATTTTTACTGTGGCAGGTGAAATAATTGGTGTGGCAGGCAATTCAGCCAATAGTTGGGACTGGCAAAACAGCTAACACAGAGTAAAACACATTATTTCATGGTCTGTCATTTTGATTCAGTTATGCCAAGGCTGTTCATAATTCTTCATTGGGCCATTTCATTTTATGGACTGCTCTCCTTCCTTCCTTCCTTCCTTCCTTCCTTCCTTCCTTCCTTCCTTCCTTCCTTCCTTCCTTCCTTCCTTCCTTCCTTCCTTCCTTCCCAAAATATAGAAAGCCAAATGCTTCTGATAACTCATCTGTGCATGTAAACTTGTAGAAACTTCCATAGGAACTCAGTGGCTTCTGCTGTGCAAAGGTACTGTGGTACAGGAAGTTCAGACAGAATTCTAATTCTCAGGAAAACCTTCCAACCAGCCTTGCATTTTCCTGAGGAGAGCAGCTGCCAGGCTTCTTCTTTTCCCCAGGCCCTCTGTTGAGGTTGTTCCACTTGCATCAGTCAGGGTTCAATCAGAGAAGCAGAACCACTAGATTTTTAAAAATAAGGATTTGACCTTACATAATTGTAGGAGCAGATTAAGCAGTATCAGCAAGGCTGGTGTCTTCCCATCTGATGCTGGAGATTAGAGTCCATGGGCAGACAGTAGGGAAGGGAAGAAAGATACAAAGCAGGGAAAGGTCAAGGGCAAGATTGAACCCACAAGCACAAACTGGAACTCACAAGGATAAATAAAAGGCTATGTTCTTGAAAATGAAAATCTAGCTGCAGAAGGGGTTTTAGTTGACACAATGTTTAATATGCCACAATATGAGGGCAATGACCAAGATGTGAGAGTGAATGGGGAATGTCTAGAGCTGGAAGCCAGGATTTAGGAGGTGAATATATGTGAGGGGATAATGTCATGTGTAACTCCAAGAAGTAGAAATAATTTAAAATTTTAAATGAGTAAAAGCTCTAAGAAGACAGATTTGAGATGAACTTTCTAATGATCTGCTCTGTTCAAAGAAGAGATAGGCTGTTTCTGAAGGTAGGATGTTTCCTGTTATTATATAGTAGTCCAAAGAATGTAAATATTTTGAGAGTTTGAATTGGACAATTTTCAAGTTTCTTTCAACTCCAATAGGCTACCATGTATGTATAGTTGAATGGGTAGAAATCCATTTTGATATTTAACAAATTGATATATTGCTCTGAGATCTGTTCTCTTCTATATAAACTAGTGATCAATATACTTATTTCTTACTTACTCCACCAAAAAGATTTAGAAATTAAATATTTCATAGAACTGTTGGTAATCCTTAGAGGAAATGGCTAAAAAAACTGGGAAAATTCTAATTGTTATAAGTGGCCCTGAGTCAGGACCAGGTTGACATGCAATTCCACATTTTTGTATCTTTTTGTATTATTCCTCTACATTAATGACCATATTTGTATTGTCAGATGCCGAATACAACACTATATTAATTTCCAACTTTACTCTGAGCAGTTGTTTGACAAAAGTTAAATTTTACATTGGGGATATATAGAGTTTTTATCATTGTTATTTTCTTGATATGATTACAATTTGTTATTTGCTCAGTGGTACAAAAGATAATGTTTTTAAATTCCAGGTTTGGTGGGTTTTTGTTTTTTCCTTTTTATTATTGTAAATGTCCGATGTTATTACCTCTTACTCAGAGGAAATGGTCTTTGGTACTTCTACATTTAAAAATTTATTGAAAGTGAACTAAAGATATAAAGAAAAAGCCACATTGAAAGTATAACTGAAAAACACATTTATCATTAATTCTTTTAAGTAAATGTCTTTATAGATATGTATTATATACTATATACTTTAGCCTCTATTCACTTTAAATTATGTAGGCATACATAGAGGCACAGCCAGTCCACAGGTCTCTGAGCCAGGTCAGGCTACAGCAAAGTGTTTATTCCAGTGTACATCAAAAAATGGATAGTAAGACAGCAAAAGAAGAAATCATAGCAAGAACAAAGGATTGCTTGATTTATTTAGGAAGGGGCTTGGTTGGCTAACATGTAAGTTCAGGGAAAACTGAGAGCCCTGTGAGGGCAAAGTCTGGTTTAGATGGTTTGTCTTAGTGATTTTCCTGGCTTCAGTTATATTTTGCTGGGGCCTGCCACTATTCTGCATTTGAGACTCTTTGGGAAGGAACCACTAGTGACTGACTCATTACATGTCTACCTTCCATTGTCTTTTCTTGCTTCTTTTTTTCTTTCCCAACTCACCTGTGTCAAGGCTGGGGAAACTTTCACTGTCTCTTTTTCACTCATGAGAATTTTCAAGAATAATTTGAGTCATTTTAGTGGACAGGCTATGTGATCTATTAGTCCCTTTTCTATGACCCTATGCTACAATGAAGGCCGAAATTAGTAGGTTAGTCTCTGTCCCATTCCAAATTACCACAAATGTTGAGGTGACAAAGTCTCAGTGGTTTAACCCTAAACAAATTCCATGATTCAAAGCTTAGCTGTTTCAACTCTCTACAATTCTATGATTGGAAGTAGGCTGTGGGGAGCTGGCATCCATGCCATAATCTTTCTCCATTTGGCAGCAAATGAAGCACCATGACTGCTTCCCAAGGGTCAGAGGGAGTAATCTCTTATGATCTCATGGTCACAGTGTATCTCTGAAATGGCTCTGTTTTCCAAAAGACCATTCAACCAGAGGGTGTGTGTTGATGGCCTAGGCATATTGCTTTATGTTAGAGAAGCAAGGCCTTTTTACTTACTTAAACTTCCTTTTCCATTAATAGTCATTTCATTTTTAACTTCCATGTTAGATCAGCATGAAAATGGTACAGCAACTAGCTAACTGTTTTTCTTTTTCTGCATCAATATAGCCATGTTATATTTAAAGAAATGCAACTTTTAGTCCTTGACTTGTAGCCTGTGAGAGATGAAAATATTTATAGTCTGAAAACTAACTGTGACTCCAATATAAAATTTCCACTGTTATTTGAACACTTTATCATAACCTGTCTTATATCAGAATGAGCTGAATATGGCCTGTCTCTCTCATTAGGGTATCATCTCCCAGGGAGCAAGGACCTTGTCTTGACACTCTTATACCCTCCTGGGGCCTGTAGACACCCCTTAAATATTTTGAAATCAAATAGGTTTATTTGCTTATTTCCCTTATTCTATTTAAATAAATAGTTGAGATCAAGGAAGTAAAGTTGTCAGTCATTCCTGTTTAAACAAGCTGCCTGAACACTCTATACCACCATCTAGTGGGAGTAAAGACTCTATGTCAATTAAGTCCATTTCCACTTGAGGAAAAAACAGGGTTTATGTTTAGAACAATGTCGGAAGTGGCTGGTAGTCGAGGGGATGGGTGGGGGACACAATGGAGGATATGTGTTTTTCTCAGATTAGCCACGTGCTGCTAAGGGTAGTTGCCTATGTACTTGGCATAATAGCAGAGGAAGCCTTTTTTTTGGTAGTGTTTTGAACAACAACATCATGATAAACTGGGTGGTGTTCTTGGCTGTGGTTCTGTTTGTGGACTAGTAATTTAGACCATGAAATATTCCCATCTGAACAATGCAGCTTTTAAAGAATAAAAGTCACAATTTTATTAGCATAAATGTTACACACACACACACACACACACACACACACACACACACACACACATATTGTGTTGTTTCACCCTATTGCTGATTTCTGGTCGTGATTCCTTGGCAGCCCCTTGCTGCAGTGTACTGCCTGAAGCTCAAGAGTGTCCTTAATACAAAGCTGCACTTGGCCCTGCAGGAGGGGAACCACAGACTCTCTGCCTCAGCCTCTGATGGTGACAACTGGGGATTTTTAACTAAGTTGACTATTTATAAACAGAACTGACAGTCAAAGTTCTGAGGGTCCTGCACCAGACAGATCCATCCTGCCTTCAATTTTCTTTCATTTTTCCCCTCTTTTTCTCCCTTTGTACTTTTCTGAGAAAAACCTGTTAGTTTCTTCACCCAATCACATACCAACACACATGCAGGTATGCATACTTGAGGGCTCTGGCCTAGATCCCTATTGTAGAGTGGCTTTTGAGGAAATCAAGAAAAACCTACTTAAGTCATGTGCTGAGAGAGTCCCTGGGGCTGGCAAGACCAATAGGCACTGAACTATTTGGTATGAGTTGAAAGATGAAGCAAGTCTCCCTATTTAATGTCCATTCTACAATATCTCTGCAGTTGGCTCCTGAAACTCCCATATACATAGAGGAATGTCATCATTTTCAAACCAGAAATTAGGATTCATGTTTAGCCAAATCTGAAATGAATGATAACTTAAAGATAGATTTTGACTCATATTTTACCTGAGATCATGGCATAAGCTGCATGTTTGGAACATTATTATTATTATTATTATTATTATTATTAATCCTTATCTGAGGATATTTTTTCATTTATGTTCAGATAGAGTGGGAGGGAAGGAGGGAGGAGGGAGAGGTGGAGAGAGAGAGAGAGAGGGAGGGAGAGAGAGAGAGAGAGAGAGAGAGAGAGAGAGAGAGAGACATCAATGCGAGAAAGAGACATTGATTGGTCACCTCACACACAACCCTGATCAGGGCTGGGGACCAGACCACAACAGAGGTACATGCCCTTGTCCAGAACTAAATACGCGACTCTTTGGTCCATGGGCCAATGCTCTAACTGCTAAGCCAAACCACCCAGGGCTGGAACAATATTAAGAAGAATTATGGGACCACATCTGGATTTAGTGGGAGGAAGAATGCCAGGATGTATTAAGAAGGTCAATGGAAATAGGATAGTGGGAACATTACAATATTAGCTTTATAGGCAATGGTTTCTTGGAGGATTAACAGTGAATGCTATTAGCTGTTAATATCCTGACATAAATTAAATGATTAGATTAGCTGCCCATCACCTCTCAGGGCTCTAAGAGAATAGAATCACAGGATTGATGAGTTTTGAAATGCTTTATTCTTCCTTTTTATAAATTGAGGTACAATTTACATAGTATAAAATTCACCATATTAACTATTTTAAAGTGTACCATTCAGTGGCTTTCAGTACACACACAGAGCTGTGCAACTATCACCATTCTTTAACCTCAGAATTTTCTCATCATTCCAAAAAGAAACATTGTACCCATTATGCAGTCACTCCTACGTCTTTCTTTTCCTCAGCCCCTGGCAGCCACTAACCTAGTTTTTATCTCTATGGTTTTACCTATTTTGGATATTTCCTTAAAATGGAATTGTACAGTATTTGTCCTTTTGTGTCTGGCTTCTTTTATTAGCCTGATTTTTTCAAGGTTCATCCATGTCGAGGCATGTATCAGTACTTTATTTCTTTCTATGATTGGATAGTATTCCATTGTATGAATATAACATATTTTGTTTATCCATTCATTGGTTGATGGACATTTGGGTTGTTTTCACTTTTTGGCTATTGTGAACAGTGTTGGTATAAACATTCATGTACAAATATTTGCTTGAACATCTGCTTTCAACTTTCTTAGGTAGATAAGTGAGTTCCACCCCCCCACCTTTGTTAATAATGGATCTATTTGAAACTGTCTGATACATGACTTTTGTTAAGAAGGAAAGAGCAGGAGTTTGGATGGTGCCTGGATGAGGCCTAGGAGGGAAAGGGTGCAGAGCATCTTGATCATGCTGTGAAATCCTAAGGGCCAAGGGACTCTGGAAAGGAGGACAGGAGAAGGAGGAGATGGTGCCTAAATGAGATGACAATGACCTTGAGCCTGGTGGATGGAATAGGAATGGGGTTTGTCCAGAATTTTTAAAATGGCTGTTGATATATTTCTGTTTTTATTAAAAAAAGAAAAAATCTCTGGTGGGGATGAAAAGATGGGTTAAGAGAGGGCCAAAGAAAAGTGAAAATGGTATGGCTTTGACTGTGTTTAAATGAGGTGTAAATGCATGCATTTTTGGCAGAAACAAAGAACGCTTGTTAAGCTGCTATTAACACAAGATGACAAAATTGATAGAGTGAGTTTTAGCACAAGAAAGGAGCCTCTTTATTACATTAACGCTGTGCCGTGCATTTCTATAGTGATGGACTTTTTGTAAAGCATTTTCAAATCTATAAACTCATTAGGATGAATGAACCAGGTAGAGCAGGCACTATTCACTTCCATTTGAGAAACAGGAGATCCAGGCACCCAGCATTGAGCCTGGTGATAGTAGGAATCCAGTCAGGATTTGTTAAACAAATGAAGCACAGTAATATTAAGTCAAAGAACATCAGAGCTGGGAGAGCATCCAGAAGCCCTCCTTGCAATCCATTCTTGGAGGGATGTCAGGACAGAGTAGGGAAGTCCTGAGCTTAAATACAAAGTCAACTGGCCAGTCAGTGGGTGAAGAACCCAAGTCAACAGTTTGTCCTTTATCTCCATACAGCATGCCATCATAATATTTACTACATTGCTTTCTGTTGGTTTGTGTTCTTGTCTGTCCTCACCACTGGACTGTATGTTCGTAGGGGTTGAGCTTGTGTCTGATTCATCTTGTAGAATATAGCACAGTGGTTGAAACTTGTTGAAAAGATGAACTGGATCTGAAAAATCTCTGCTCTTCCTGAGTCTCCATTCCATCCCGTTCTGCTGCCACAGTTTTTGATGGCAGGGCCAGGACTCAATCATAGTTTCTAGGCCTCAGGGATCTTTTGCCTGTACCACAAAGTCTGCACTCATCAAGGTAGGTGACACTAGACATCTCTGGCAGGTTGCTTTGGACTTTCCAGGACCCTGGGATAATCTCCACTATACTATTATAGAAGTGTCTAGAAGGTAAGAGAAAGAGGTAGTTTTCCCTAGTTTAAAGCCTAAGGCCAGTCTACTCATTTTCTGTGGAATTTAAAGTTTATCTTGCACACTGGAAGTTCTGTGTTTTGATATGTTGTCCATGCTCCAGGTGGAGGTGTTTTGGAACCAGTGCCTGGGAGAACCGTGCCCTTCAGCATTAGGACCTGACAACAATGGGAACAGAAGGATGTGATGGGATCTTCAAGGGGTTCTGAAATAATTTTTTGTGTATCTTGTTTTGCTCTCCCCAGGGATTTCCATTTGTTCCTGAACACATATTTGAAGCAAAGCAGAGGAGGTCCCATATTAGTTCTTATGCTTCCATAATAGTGTGGCCAGCCTGTAAATGACAGATGGTGGGTACCCAGGCCAGCACATGGAGGGTATGTCTATAGGAGCAGAAAGAGGCATGCGGGGATTATACCTAAGGTGTGAATCATGGTTTAGACTCCCATGTCTGTCCTCTGGTTCTGCCCATGTTGAGCAGCCCCCCAGGGAGTCCTTGCCACTTGAGCTTCCACTTCCTGTCTCCCACACCAACTATAGGACCCTATGCTGGATCCTGCCACATCTGTAATCTGGGAATAACTTGGCTTTTTCTGGCTCATTTTCCCCCCGTTCCATGCCAGTGAGATTCACAGAGTACAGAGTGCAAAAGAACTACATTGAAAAGCTCAATGTCAGATGATGGCCATGTTACCAGCAACTCTACTCCTCCTGCTTTAAAAGCAATTTCCACACAACCTAAGAGCAAAGCCAGAGATCTTGTTACCTCAATGAAATATGCAGGCATCAGTGGTTCTTTGCTTTATGTCCTTCATCTCAGAGGCTAAGGGAAGGTCTGAATGCTCAAATGTCACCCAGGCAGCCTTAGGTGCCCATGTGAAGGGGCTAGTGGCATGGGGAGTGTAATAAGCAGCCTTGGCATGCCCCTGAGAGGGCCAGTTCAAGTCCCCTAGCCTCATCATGGCAGGGTGGTTGGATAAGTCTCTTCCTTCCCATCTTTGCTGAAGGCGAGTCTCCTTAGTCTTCTGAGGTGGTATCTACTGCCCTAGGAGGCATAGTGAGGTGTGTGTGAATATATAAGGCTATACTGGTCTGTATGAAGAAGGATGACATTGGAGATGATAGTGTAGGAGGAGACCAATGCAATATATAATGACAACAGCAATGTGCTGAAGTTTTGAGGGCAATCTACTCATGGGTGTGGGTTGGGGCTCTCAGGTGGGAAGAAGGAGCTGTATTATCAGAGTCTGCTTCTGTAATAACTAAGGCTTGATTTTTTATTATGGTGAGAGATCAATGAGGAACCTGAATTTCAAAGTGGGCTCTCTAGATGGTAAAACAAGATGTACATGGGCGCTTCCAAGAGAGGGCATTGTCTGGGGTTGGCAAAGGCCCCCTGAGAAAGTTGTAGGTGAGCTAAGCCCTGTCAGGGAAGATGGCTGGTGAGAGTCATCCTGTCAGATCTTCAGGCTAGAGGTGGAAGCTAGGAACTTTTCCCCAAATAGTTGCTGAGGGTCACATCAGAGAGATTGGAGGATGAAAATGGGAAGGGGCCCTACTAAATCTTGTTTAGTTTCTTTCTTGTCACAAGCCACTCTGTTTCATGACATTGTTTTGTCCCACTTTAGACAGACCACAACTCTTTTTCCTCAGACTGAAATGCAATATGGGAATAGATACCTCCCCAATCTCACCCTCTTGTCTCCAGCTACATGATCAGCACACTTACCTGCACCAGGTCTGGTGTGAGGCGCTTGGCCTGCAGCCATTTCTGGAACCTTCCTGTTTTCCTCAGGACACGCTCAATGCTGCATGTCTTTGGAGCTGCTGCAGAGGCACAGATTCTCCTGTCTGAGATTTCATTCTGGTGTTTGCTGAGGAGCCTTGCGATCTCCACAGGGCGCCAGGTTTTGGAATCATCTGAGTAATTTGCAGGGTAAGACCGCAAGTAGTCCAGAGGCAATTCGAAGTGGGACGCCAGCCAGTTGTCAAACCTGGAAGAAAAGCCCCTTTAGGATCCACCTGGGAGATGAAGCAGGGGCCAAGCAGGGACTGTTCACAACACTGCCAGAGCCAGAAGCCAGCAAAGCCCCAGGCGAACATGGAGACAAGGGACAACATCTGGTCTGATCCATTTCTCATTTTTAGAATGGAGTGCTCCAAACTCTTTCTATGAGAGGACTACTTTTGTTTTCTCAAACTTAGGGAAATGTATACATGGTGTCAGAATAAGTGAAGGAGGTGCATGCCAGACACAAACTTTATTCTCTTCATGCAACTAGCACAGAAGGACTAGCCATGGCTCTCTTAACTCCTTTTTCATGTAAAGACAACAGCTTTACACGTGCTGGTACCTTTGATTCTTCTAATACCCTATCCCCACTTTACAGATGTGGAAACTGAGGCTTATAGAGGTTAAGTACCTTGCCCAAGATAAGAGAATATGTTGTCAAACAGGGGTGCAAATGCAGGGTCCTCTATCAGCAAAACCCACGATCTTTCCCCTTTTTTACATTGGTTGCAGAAACAGCACACTCTCTGACTGATAACTGGGTCTTAGAACTATAGTTATTAAAGAGGTCTACATTGGAGAGACCACTGACTCTCCATATTCAACCCCTAAAAACCCCATCAATTTTGCTTTTTCAGTTCCAAGACTGGTGACTTAAAGTCACCTGTACCAACCACGTCACAGGGAACAGTGGCTGCTAAATGGTCACCAAATTTAAAGCTATTTGGGATCCACACAATGGTCTGGTCAGTCTTTAATACTCCCTAGAGGAGAGGCACTGGCATATTACCATCCTAAATCCCATCTTGACCCTTTCTCTACTCATTGCTCCAACTGTGTGCATTTCCATTAGGGAAAAATGTAAAATCTTCTTTTGATTTATGCATGGAAAAGTACTAAGGTAACACTTACTTTCATTATTATTAATAATTGAGGGTCATAATGAAAATTAGGCTTATAAGATACATTATATATTTAATTTAAATAAGCATTTAAAATTATTATTATTGGGAATTATTGGACAACCTAATGGTAATACATTTTGGAAGAATTAGCACTTTAATTAGCCCTAAACCCAGATTGTATTGTTTCCTCACTTATATGATACAGCTTTATCCTAAGAGACTGCAAGCTTTTCAACGAAGGTGCTGTAGTGGAAACAGTCGATAAGTGCCTTCTGTGATTCAGGACCATTCAAATTGCCATGGAAGTAGGCACAAAGAATTCTGTTCAAGAACATTGCCACAAATCTAGTTAAAAAGACAAAATAGCCTGGCTGGTGTGGCTCAGTGGATTGAGCATTGTCCCATGGACTGAGAGTTCCCGGTTCAATTACCTGTGAGGGCACATGCCGGGGTTGCGGGCTTGATATCTAGTAGGGGGCATGCAGGAGGCAGCCGATTGATGTATCTCTCTCACATCGATGTTTCTATCTCTCTCCCTTTCTCTATCTAAAAAATCAATAAAAACATATTTAAAAAAAGACAAAATACTGCAACTTGCAATAAGTCAATTTTACTGGAATTTTCAAGGCAACCATGGGAAGTAATTCTTTCTTCTGGGAGGGTGAGGAAGGACCTATGTCTCCAAGGTAGGCCTCTCTGCCTGTTTCCTGCAGCTTTTCCTGCTCATGGAGGTTCAACCCCCCCCCACTCCCCACATAAAGAACTTGTGACTGAGGATTTAGAACTAGGTGGCTTTCTTAGGTAATGATTATAGTAACACACATTTGTGAAACACATGTGCCAATCATTTTGCTAAATGCTTTATATGTATTAATTACATAAATTAAAAATTTCAACAAACCTATGAGGTTACGACTATTATTAACCATACAGGTGAGAAAACTGAGGCACATAGAAGTTAAGTAATTTGCCCAAAGTCACACAACCAGGAATTGGAAGAAGCAACATTCAGGGCTTTAGAGCTTGCCATCATAACCATTTTGCCATTGCTTCGTCCTCTATCATACATTTTATAAATTAGCTCTTGGAAACAGATTGGTGACATTATTAGGGATTATAGCCAGCAGATATTTAAATATTATTTTGTCATTTCAAATTCCCCCACCATATTTTGAGGATGGAAAAATTGAAGGCTACTTGTCTGAAAAGTCACAGAAAATTAGTGGCAGAAAGGGCCAGATCTTAGGGCTCCTTGTCTTTCAGTTGGTAAGGGTGGTGTGAGGAGAGACTTCCTGCTCTGTGGGACAAGAAAATTGTCCTTTTTTTCTGTCCCCACCTCCTGTGGAGACTCTGCTGAGAGGACATCCCTGACTTGGTAGGTGACCTGTAATGGATGCCTGGTGCATGTTTAGTGGTGGCTCAAGGTGTCCCACAAGAACCAATTGAGAACAAACAGGTTTAGAAGCCACATTTCTCCCTCATTCAAAATGGTAATAAGTTTATGGCCTTAAGTGGGAAAAATAAAGTGTTAAGAATATAAAGATTACCTACTTTACTGAATAAAAGAATTTCAATGGGAAAACAAACCCTGCTTTTTATTTACTGAACTATGTTCATTTTTATTCCTTTATGAACATTTTGTTTATTTTTATTTCATTCCAGGATATGTTAATATCCTGGAATTTGGAAAACCACAAAACAGAGGCAACATTCAAATCTTTCATCTGAACTGAGACCATGGGCATGTTTGAAGTGACGCTGGCCAAGTCCTAATTGGGTTGAAATATTGACAAGCAGGATCATAGTTTCCCAGAGCTAGAAGGAAGCATAAAGGTTGTATGGTCCAACCCTACCACTCATTCGTGCTCCTTAATATGGAGGGCAGAGTGGGAGCATGGGGGAGAGCGACAGCACTAAATGAGAATAAAATACCCTCTTCTCTTGTATAGTTTTCATGCTCGCATCCAGTCGAAGACTAAGTCTGTAGACATGCCTTTCTAAATTTTTCTTGCCTCTCTTCCCTCTTACCCACCTTTCAGCCCTGCACAAAACCCTTAAAACATCCAGCATTTTCCCAAATCTCTCAGGACACAGTTTATATGTCTTAGAGCAGTTCATAGTGCTCATTCTAGGCCCATCTCTTGCTACTCCCCTAACAAGCTTGTTTTGGTCTCACCAAACCACTGACCATCTTGGCCAAGCCACATAATTTTGGGCATCTGAGCCTCCACTCACCTTGTCATGTACTGACCCCCTTTGTCTAAGATACTTTCTTGCCTGGATAATTCCTAACCAACCCTTTAAAAACTAGACAGGTATCGTCATCTCTTCTGATTATCATTCATTCATCTGGTTGAGCCAAAATTTTCCTCTCACATGCTCTCATGACATTCTCTGTATTTTCCATAGTCCTCACACTCTGCTCTAACCATTGGTTTATGTCTCTGTTTTTTTCAATAGAAAGTAATCTCCTCAGTACCTAGTAAAGTGCTTGGAACCAAGTTAGTGCCAAATACATTTTAGTTGGGTTGACGGATGGGTGGATGAATGGGTATTTGGATGTATAGATGGGTAAATGAGTAGAAGAATACATGGAGGGCAAGGTGGATAAGATGCTTGGGTGAAAGAGTGCATGAAAGGATGCCTAGATGAGTGAGTGGTTGGATGGATGGGTACATGTATGTATGATTGAATGTGTAGATGAATCCTTTTGCCATAAACTCTGGGCCCTGCAGCTCCCAACACCTTGAATTGACTTAAGGACATGAGCTAGAACAATAATTACTATCATCTTCTGAGGTGAAGGAGATAGACAAAGGCAAGGGAGAAGGGAAGGCAAAATCAAGACTAACAATTTACTTATTTTAATGTGAGCCCTCTACCACTAAGAAGTATTTAGATATTCTTTAAGTATTTTGGAGTGGAGGTGGGGATGCAATGCCAAGAGGATATAATAAGGAAGGTGAGGTGAGGCATTCATCCCAGTAAGAGCCTAGGAATCCCTAGGGGTGATTCTGATCAGAAATACTGCCACTAAGTACTCCTCCCCTCCCCTTCCCTTCTTTTACCTGCACACACATAAATAGTGATCATTAAGATCCCGGTAGATCTTGCCAGTTGGTATGATCACTTAGGATTTCACATATAGGTATATTTTCAGTAGGAACAATCTATCCATCAGACTTACTCATTTTTCTAACTTCCCTTAACTTTTTAATTCAGAATTTGAAAGTCAACATCTAATGCATGGGAAAATTAATGCTGAAAACATGAAAATGTTCAAAGGTCAGTGGTTGAGTATGGGAAGCATCAGATTCATTATAATATTCTAGCCAAAGGAAACATAAGGGGAAGAAGGAAAGCAAACATTAATCTACTAATCATGTGTTTTTAACCTACCCAGCCACCCTGGGAAACTCATTCTTCATTTATTGCTGAACAACAAGCATTGTTTAATCTTTAGTGAGGTACTAAGGCATGGGGTACTAATGCTTATCTGACTATAGAATTTCAGCCAATGTCTGAGAATTTGGGATAGGCTTTCTATTATGGTATCAACATAATCAGTTTTAAAAGTAGAGAAAAGTTTGGAGATAAACAAGAACAAGATGAACAAATACACCATTAGAAAGAGAAGAGAGAGGGCCTGTTCTTACTAGACCCACCATCAGTAGAAAGCCACTGCTCCTGTGGGATTTATCAGCAGCAGAGGGCTGCCACTCCCATGAGACCTGCCAGCAGCAGAGGGCTTCGATCCTTCAGGACCTGCTAGCAATACAGGGCCACTGCTTCTATGGATCTAACAGCAGTAGAGTGCCATTGCCCCTTTAGGACCCACCAGCAGCAGAGGGCCACTGGCACCATGAGACCCACAATAGCAGAGAGCAGCAAGCCCCATTGCATCAGTGAGCTGCTAGCACCACAGGCCCCCATGTAGCAGAAATCTAATGTGGCTAAGAGCCACCAGACCCTCTGCCACCACTACCATTAATAATAGCTGACGAAACCATTTTGGAAGATCCTGGGTCTTCCCTGGGAGGAAGTAGTCGGAGCGGCTAGGGCCCAGCAACCTGAGGGCGGCTAGGGCCCAGCAACCTGAGGCCACCAGTGCACCTGGCACCATCAGACCAGTGGACACTCTGTGCCAACAAAGACAAGTGCAAAGTAGTGGAGCTGCCAAAGTGCCGGTCACAGAAGCCAATGACAGCCGGGAGCCCAGAATCATCCCCCACAGTAGCAGCCCAATCAAAGTCCAGATATACCCCCAGAGGCTGGGGAGAAGACATCCATCCCCAGGCAACAGAAACACAGACCAGCAGCTGAGACCCATCCCCAAACACTACAGCAAAAGCTGAGCAGGAGTTGAGCCTCACGGGGCACCAGCACTCCCCAGCCGCCAGCAGCAGGACTTGGGGCTCCACAGAGGCCTGTGCAGACCACCAGCCCACAAGAGCAGTGGGAAGCCGGAGCCCGAGAGGGACTGGTGTAATATAGCTGCCCACCTGTGGGACCTGTAGGGTACGGGGGAACCAGAGAGGCCTCTGTGACCCAGCAGCCCGCAAGAGTGGTGGGAAGCCAGAACTCGAGAGGGACTGGTGCAATCCAGCTTCCTGCTGGCAGGATGTGCAGGGTGCGAGGGCACCAGAAAGACCTCTGGGACCCAGCAGGGACTGTGCGATCCAGTTACCCGCAGGACCTGTGGGGTGCTGAACCACCAGAGAGACCTGTGAGACCCAGCAGCCCATAAGATAGGCATAGAGCCTGGTCTCCAAAGGGACTGTGCGATCCAGTTACCCACGGGACCTGCAGGGTGTGAGGGCACCAGAGAGACCTGTGAAACCCAGCTGCACACAAGATAGGTGTAGAAGATGTGAAAATGGTGGCGGAGATAGTGGAAGCTACACATATGATCTCCCAGGGCCAAATGGAAATTACAACTAAAATAAAAACAAATCTTTGGGATAAAAGCAACATAAAAGCAGCAGGACAGGACCATATAACCAGAAACATTGGTAGGATCTGCGGAGGCATGACAAGGTAGTGAGCAGGGAGCCCACGAACAGCAGCAGTCTTAGCTATGAGCAGCCCCTTGGGGAATAAAGACCAAGCCCACTCCACAGCACAGAGAGCCAGGACAAAGTGCTAAATAGCCACAGCCACTCACCTGGAGCTCTGGCAGAGGGAGGGAAGACTGAGCTGGAACACTGGGGATACCAGGGATTTGAATGGCACTCAGAATTTTTGCTGAGTTGCAGCCACAAAAGATGGTAGCCGGTGTGCTCCTTCCCAGAGTTTTGGGGAAAAGCAGCAGCCCCTCCCTTGGAGAAAAAGCCTTTCCCAGGTGAGGCAAAGAAATGCAAATTGAGGCTCATTAACAACCAGCATCGGTCCCCACTCTGGAAATCTTCTTACACAGGACACCAGGGCTACATTCCAAGGCCCTGAGTAACTGAGACTACTAGCCTCCAGGCAAAAAAGCTAGAGGATAACTGAACCTTACCTGGGCTTGCAAATCTACCCATGAAAGTAAGATTTGATAGTGGAGTTTAATGTGGGCCCACCCAGGCTCATCCAAACCCAGTAGAGGGATCCACAAACAGCAGAACACCAACACCCACAGGGAAAATTTGGCAGGCTCCCAAACACCACTGAAATAGCCAAAACGGTGAAACAAAGAAACAAATCCCAAACAAAAGAACAAGATAACTGTATTGAAAATAAGATCAATGAAATGCAGCTAAGCAAATTATCAGAAGTTGAGTTAAAAGGCATGATCTTGAGAAAGCTCAACAGCATGAGTAAGGCCAACAACACCATGAGTAAAGATATAGAAACATTAAAAACCAACCAAGTGGAAATAAAGAATGACATAGCAGAAATTAAGAACACATTGGAAGGACTAACCAATAGAGTAGAGGAAGCTGAGGACAGGATCAGTGAATTAGAAAACGGTAAAAAAAATCAATCAATCAGCAAACCAAAAGGAAAAAAAAAACAATTAAAACACAGGAAGACAGCTTAAGAAAACTGTGGGACAACTGGAATGTAATAACATTTGTATCATAGGAGTCCCCGAAGAGGAAAAAAATGGGCAAGGGTTAGAGAATATATTTGAAGAAATAGTGACAGGAAACCTTCCAAACTTGGTGAAGGAAGAGGCATTCAAGTTCAAGAAGCACAGAGAGCCCCAAGTAAAAAGAATCCAAACAGGCACACATCAAGACACATAGTAATTAAAATGCCAAAAATTAAAGACAAAGAGAGAATCTTAAAGGCAGCTTGAGATAAGCAATAGGATACCTACAAAGGAAGTCCCATAAGGCTCTCAGCTGACTTTGCAACAGAAACACCACAGGCCAGAAGGAAGTGGCATGAAGTAATCAAGGTCATGAAAAACAAGGATCTGAATCCAAGACTACTCTATGTATTAAGGCTATTATTCAACATAGAAGGTCAAATAAAGAGCTTTCCAGACAAAAAAGGCTAAGGGAATATATTAACACCAAACCAGCACTGCAAGATATGCTAAAAGGACCGCTGCAATTAGTAGAAGAAATAGGAAATAAATATATAACCACACTAAACGCAAATGGCAATAAATAAGTACATATCAATTATCACCTTAAATGTGAATGGTTTGAATGCTCGGATTAAAAAACACACAGTAGCTGACTGGATAAGAAAGCATGGCTCACATATATGTTGTTTATAAGAGACCCACCTTACAACAAAAGACTCACATAGGTTGAAAGTGAAGGGATGGAAAGAAATCTTTCAAGCAAATGGAAAGCAA
The DNA here is from genome assembly GCF_014108415.1 of Molossus molossus. Lineage (NCBI taxonomy): Eukaryota > Metazoa > Chordata > Mammalia > Chiroptera > Molossidae > Molossus > Molossus molossus. The sequence goes on along the minus strand of NW_023425355.1, from coordinate 108,687,504 downwards.
AATAAGCTGGGGTAGCAATACTCACATCTGATAAAGTAGATTTCAAAGTAAAGGCCATAACTAGAGACAAAGAAGGCCACTACATAATATTGAAAAGATCTATCCAACAGGAAGACATACCTTGGTAAATATATATATGCACCCAATATAGGAGCACCAACATATATTACAAATCTTTTGGAGGACTTCAAAGGAGAAATCAACAGAAATACAATCATAGCAGGGGACTTCAATACCCCGCTGAAATCACTGGATAGGTCTTCTAGACAAAAAATTCACATGGAAACAGACTCTAAATGAAGCGCTAGATCAAATGGATTTAATAAATATCTACAGAGAATTACACCTCAAAACTGCAGAATTCACAGTCTTCTCAAGTGCACATGGGACATTCTCAAAGATAGACCAAATGTTAGGGCACAAACTAAGTCCCTATAAGTTTGAGAAGATTGAAATAATGTCAAGCATCTTCTCAGATCACAATGGCATGAAACTAGAAATCAATTGCAACAAGAACATGCAAAGACATTTGAAAACATGGAGGCTAAGTGGCATGATATTGAACAATGTATGGGTTACCATGGATATCAAGGAAGAAATTAAAAACTTCCTAGAAACAATGAAAATGAACACATAACAACACACAATCTATGGGTTGCAGCGAAAGCAGTTCTGAGAGGGAAGTTCATAGCACTACAAGCCTACCTCAAAAATCAAGAAAAATTTCTAATAGACTATCTAACCTCACAACTTAAAGAACTGGAAAGCAAACATAAAGAAAACCTTGAAGCAAGTAGAAGAAAGGAAATAGTAAAAATCAGAGCAGAAATAAATGACATAGAGACCACAGAAACAATTCAAAGGATTAATGAAACAGAGACATCATTCTTTGAAAAGATAAATAAGATTGATGGACCCTTAGCTAGATTCACCAAGAAACAAAGAGAGAGAACCCAAATACACAAAATCAGAAATGAAAGAGGAGAAATCATAACTGACACCACAGAAATACAAAGGATTGTTATCAGATATTATGAACAATTATACAGCAACAAATTTGACAATCTAAGCAAAAAGGACAAATTTCTAGAAACATATAGTCTCCCAAAACTGGACCGGAAAGAGATAGAAAACTTGAACAGACCAATAACAACTAAGAAAATTGAAGATATAATCAAGACCTTCCCAGCAAACAAAAGAACAGGCCTGGATGGCTTCATGGGGGAATGTTAACCAAACATCCAAAGAAGAACTGATACCCATTCTCCTCAAACTATTTCAAAATATTTAAGAAGAAAGACTTCAAAACTCGTTATATGAGGCCAGCATAATTCTAAGTCTAAAACCAGGAAAAAAACCCAAAACACTACAAAAAAGAAAACTGCAGGCCAATATCCCTGATGATCATAGATGCCAAGATCCTGAACAAAATACTAGCAATTTAGATCCAGTAGTACATCAAAAAAATTATTCACCATGACCAACTGGGGTTTATCCCAGGGATGCAAGGCTTGTACAAAATTTGCAAATTAATAAATGTGATACACCACATAAACAGAATGAAAGATAAAAAATCATGTGATCATGTCAATAAATGCTGGAAAAACATTCAACAAAATCCAGCACCCATTTCTGATAAAAATGCTCAGCAATCTGGAAATAGAGGGATCATATCTCGACATAATAAAGGCCATATATGAAAGACCTAGAGCCAACATCATACTCAATGGGCAAAAATTAAAACCATTTCCCTTAAGAACAGGAACAAAAATCCTAGAAAAAACTGTAGGCAACAAAATTTCAGACATCATACAAAACAGAATTCCCACTGATACATAACCTAAGGCAACAGAAACAAAGAAGAAAATGAACGCATGGGACTACATCAAACTCAAAAGCTTCTGCACAGCAAAAGATACAATCATCAAAATGGAAAGGTAACCCACTGTATGGAAGAGCATAATTGCCAATGATATATCAGATAAGAGGTTAATTTTCAATAAATATAAAGTGCTCATACAACTCAACAAAAGGAAGACAAAGAACCCAATTAAAAAATGGGCAGAAGAACTAGACACCTCTCCATACAAGAAATACAAATGGCTAAGAGACATATGAAGCAATGCTCAACATCACTAATCATCAGAGAGATGCAAATTAAAACAACAATGAGGTATCACCTCACACCTGTCAGAATGGCTGCCATCAACAAATCATCAAACAACAAGTGTTGGCAAGGGTGTGGAGAAAAGGGGACTCTAGTACACTGCTGGTGGGAATGCAGACTGGTGCAGCCACTATGGAAAACAATATGGTGTGACCTCAAAAAATTAAAAATTGACCTGCCATTTGACCCAGTCATTTCACTTCTAGGAATATACCCTACGAAGCCTGAAACACCAATCAGCAAGAATATATGTACCCCTATGTTCGTAGCAGCACTATTTACAATAGCTAATATCTGGAAACAGCCCAAATGTCCATCAGTAGATGAATGGATAAAAAAGCTGTGGTACATATACACAATGGATTACTAGGCAGCTGTAAGAAAGAAAGATCTCTTATCCTTTGAGATGACATGGAGGGACCTGGGGAGCATTATCCCAAGCAAAACAAGCCAAGCAGAGAAAGACAAATATCACATGATCTCACTTACTTGTGGAATATAATGTACATAACAGTCTGAGGAATGTGGTAATCCCAGTGACGTGGAAGTGGGGTACAGACTGACAATTCCCAGAAAAGAGGGTGTAGGGGAGAAATAAACCACAGAACTTATATGCATGTATGCATGAACAGTGGACATGGACAACAAAGCTGGGGACAGGGCAGGGAATGTGGGTGAGGGGTGTATCAGTGGGGCAGAAAGGAGAAACATCTGTAACAAAAATAAATTTAAAAAAATTAAAATAAACAAATGGTAGATCCCCCCGCCAAATAATAACTGCCAAACCCGCCACAGTGGCAGTTGGACTTGCCATGATCCAACGTCCACACCACTGCTATCATCGAGAGTTGCTAAGTGCCCTGGATAAATGGACCAGATCCAAGATCTGGTGTGCATGACCTGCTGCAACCTGTTGCCCCTGGATACATGGAAATGATCCTGTGATCCAGCCTACCTTACCTTGCCCCAAACCACTGGACTGATAAAACACTGAGACAAAGAATCAACCCTAAAATGAAAGAAAAGGAGGAATAGTCAGATAAAGGATCTAAGTCAAGTGAAGGCAAGCAATGTATCAGATAAAAATGTCAAAGTAATAATTGTAAGGGTGCTCAAACACCTTAGTGAGAATTAGAAGCAACTCAATGAGAATTATAAAGAACTTAGTTGGAACTAATCAACATGAAAAAACAGGTAGAAGCTATGAATAAGAATCAAGTGGAAATGAAGAATGACATAGCTGAAATAAAAAATTCCCCTGAAAGATTCAGTAGCAGATTAGAAGAAGCTGAGAATTGAATCAGTGAGTTAGAAGACAAGGGAGAAAAAAACCCACCAATTAGAGCAGCAAATGGGGGAAAAAAAAAAGCAGGAGGAGAGTTTAAGGGAGCTTTGGGACAATATGAAATGTAACAACATTCACATCATAGGGATACTAGAAGGAGAAGAATCAGAGAAAGGAATAGAGAACCTGTTTGAAGAAATAATGACAGAAAACTTCCCTAACCTGGTGAAGGAAAACTTCATACAAGTACAGGAAACACAGAGAGTCCCAAGCAAGATGAAATCCCAAAGACCTAACCTAAACACATCATAATTCAAATGGCAAATGTTAAAGACAATGAAAGAACCTAAAAGGCAGAAAGAGAGAGACAGAAAATTACCTACAAGCTATCAGCTGATTTCTCAATAGAAACACTGCAGCCCAGAAGGGAGTGTCATAAAGAATACAAAGTCATGAAAAGCAAGGTACTGAATCTAAGACAACTCTATTCAGCAAGACTATCATTCAAAACTAAAGGTGAAATTAAGAGCTTCCCAGAGGAATAAAAAAAGGCTAAAGGAGTTTATTAGCATCAAACCAGCATTGCAAGAAATGCTAAGAGGACTGTTTTAAAAACTATACTTTTATTGATTTTTTTAGAGAGGGAGAGAGAGAGAGACAAAGAGTCAGATAGAAGAATCGATGTGAGAGAGAAACATTGATTGGTTGCCCCTAAGTGCCCCCCAATGGGTATCAAGCCTGCAACACAAGCATGTACCCTGACCAGGAATTGAACGGAGAACTATAAGTAAATGGGATGACTCTTAATCCACTGAGCCACACTGGCTAGGCCTAAAGTAATTGTTTTAATAATAAGAAGATATAGAGAGAGAAAGAGAGAGGAACACAGGCATAAAGAATAAAAATGGCAACAAATAATTATCCATCAGTAATAACCTTAAATGTAAATGGCTTAAATGCTCTAATAATTAGACATAGGGTAGCTAATTGGTTAAAAAATGACCTATATACATGCTGGCTACAAGAGATGCACATTGCAACAAGACTCACACAGGATGAAAATGAAGGGATGAAAAAAAAATTTCCATGCAAATGGAAACAAAAAAGAGCTAGGGTAGCAATACTCATATATGATTAAATAGACTTGAAAAAGAAGGTTATAACAATAAACAAAGAATGTCACTACATAATAAAAGGGATTGATCCACCAAGAGGATAAAACCCTGGTAAATATAAATATGAACCCAATATAAGAACACCAAAATTATTTTAAAATTTCCAGAGCATTTTAAGGGAGAGATTGACAGTGACACATTCATAGTAGGGGACTTTAACATTCCACTGACATCACTGAATAGGTCTTCTAGACAAAGAATCAACAAGAAAACAGAGAACCTAAATGATACATTAGATCAGATAAATTTCATTAATATTTACAGAACATTTTACCCCAAAGTTTCAGAATATACATTCTTCTCAAGTTCTCAAAGATAGAATGCATGTTAGGACACAAACTAAGTCTCTACAATTTCAAGAAGATTGAAATGATATGGAGCATCTTCTTGGAGCAAAATGACATGAAACTAGAAACCAATTACAATAAAAACACTCAAACACATTTAAACACATGGAGGCTGAATAGTATGTTATTAAACAATGAATAGGTTAGCAATGAAATCTAGGAAGACTTCCTGGAAACTAATGAAAATAAACACACAACAACACAAAATATGTGGAACACAGCAAAACAGTTCTGAGAGGTAAGTTCACAATATTACATGCTTACTGCAAGAAAAAAAAATTTCTGATAAGCTATCTAATTAAATAACTTAAAGAATTAGAATGAGAACCAAAAGAAAAACCCAGGGTAAGTAGAAGGAAGGAAAGAATAAAGATCACTGCAGAAATAAATGACACAGAGACAAAAAATTTAAAAATGATCAATGAATCCAAGAGCTGGTTCTTTGAAAAGACAAACAAGATTGATGAACCTTTAGCCAGGTGAACCAAGAAACAGAGAAAGAACTCAATTAAATAAAGTCAGAAACAAAAGAGGTGAAGTAACATCTGACACCACAGAAATACAAATGATTGTAAGAAAATACTATGAACAATTATATGCCAACAAATTTGACAACCTAGGTAAAATAGACAAATTCCTAGAATCATACAATCTTCCAAAACTCAACCAGGAAGAGTCAGAAAACCCAAACAGACCAATAACAACTAAGGAAATTGAAACAGTAATCAACCTGCCAGCAAACAAAAATCCTGGTCTTGGCAACTTCACAAAGGAGGTTTCACAACCATTCAAAGAAGAATTAATGCCTATTCTCTTCAAACTATACAAAAAAATCCAAGAGGAAGAAAGACTTTCAAGCTCTTTTTATGAGGCCAACAGAGTTCTATTCCAAAACCAGATAAATACACTACAATGAAAGAAAATTACAGGCCAATATCCCTGATGAACATAGATGCCAAAATTCTCAACAAAATATTAGCAAATCGGATTCAACAATACATCAAAGAAAATATTCACCCACCACAAGCAAGTGGGATTTATTCCAGGGATGCAAGACTGGTACAATATTTGCAAATCAATACATGTAATACACCACATAAAAAATGAAAAATAAAAATCATATGATTATATCAGTAGATGCTGAAAAAGCATTTGACAAAATCCTGCAGTCATTTTTGATAAAAATTCTCAGCAAAATATGAATAGAAGGATCATACCTCAATATAATACAGGCCATATATGACAAACCTACAGCCAACATCATACTCAATGGACAAAACTAAAAGCATTTCCCATAAAAACAAGAATACCAGGATGTCTCTTATCACCACTCTTATTCAACATAGTACTGGAAGTCTTAGCCATAGCAATCAGACAAGAAGAAAAAATAAAAAGCATCTAAATTGGAAAGAAGGAAGTGAAACTTTCATTATTTACAGATTTCATGATAGTATAATAGAAAACCCTACAAACTTCACAAAAAATACTAGATTTAATAAATGAATTCAAAAAAAGTAGCAGGATACAAAATTAACATCCAGAAATTGATGACATTTTTATACACCAATAATGAATACCCAGAAAGATAAACTAAAAAAACAAAACAAACAAACAAACAAAAAACTAAGACATCTAGGAGTAAACTTAACCAAGGAGGTAAAAGACCTATTCTCAGAAAAGTACAGGACGTTGGAAAGAGAAATACAGGAAGATATAAAAAAGTGGAAGCATGTACCATGTTCATGGATTGGAAGAATCAACATAATTAAAATGGCCATTCTACCCAAAGCAATCTATAGATTCAATGCAATCCCTAAAAATACTAGCAGCATATTTCACAGGTCTAGGACAAATACCTCAAAAATATATATGGAACCCAAAAAGACCCTGAATGACCACAGTAATCTTGAAAAAGAACAAAGATAAAGGGATCACATTACCAAATATCAGGTAACACTACAAAGCCATTGTTACCAAAACAGACTGTTACTGGCACAAGAACAGAAGAGAGAACCTAGAAATTGACCCAAGATGTTATACTCAATTAATATTTGACAAAAGAGGCAAGAGCATACCATGAAGTAAAGACAGTCTCTTCAATAAATGGTGTTGGAAAAATTGGACAGGTATATGAAAAAAATGAAACTAGACCACCAACTTACACCATACACAAGAAATAAACTCAAAATGGATAAAAGACTTAAGTTTAACTTATGAAACCATAAAAATCATAGAAGAAAATGTAGGCAGAAAAATCTCAGACATCATACATAGTAGAATTTTCACCAATACATCACCAAGGGCAAGAGAAACAAAGGGAAAAATTAATAAATGGGACTACATCAAACTAAAAAGTTTCTGCATAGCAAAACCAACCAGCATCAGAATGAAAAGCAAACCCACTGTATGGGGGAACACATTTGCCAAAGATATATAGGATCAAGGGTTATTTTAAAAAAAATAGAAAGTACTCATAGAACTGAACAAAAGGCGTTCTATGAAGCCAGCATAATTCTAATTCCAAAACCAGAAAAAGACACTACGAAGAAAGAAAACTACAGGCCAATATCCCTGATGAACATAGACGCCAAAATCCTGAACAAAATATTAGCAAATCGGATCCAGAAATACATCAAAAAAATTATTCACCATGACCAAGTGGCATTCATTCCAGGGATGCAAGGCAGGTACAATATTCGCAAATCAATAAACGTGATACACCACATAAACAAAATGAAGAATAAAAACCACATGATCATATCAATAGATGCTGAAAAAGCATTCGACAAAATCCAGCATCCATTTCTGATAAAAATGCTCAGCAATGTAGGAATAGAGGGATCATATCTCGACATAATAAAGGTCATATATGAAAGACCTACAGCCAACATCATACTCAATGGACAGAAACTAAAAACATTTCCATTAAGAACAGGAACAAGACAGGGATGTCCACTTTCGCCACTCTTATTTAACATTGTACTGGAAGTCTTAGCCACAGCAATCAGACAGGAAGAAAAAATAAAAGGGATCCAAATTGGAAAGGAGGAAGTGAAACTGTCATTATTTGCAGATGACATGATATTGTACATAGAAAACCCCAAAGACTCCATCAAAAATCTATTAGACTTAATAAATGACTTTGGCAAATTAGCAGGATACAAAATTAATGTCAAGAAATCGACGGCATTCTTGTACATCAATGATGAACTCACAGAAAGAGAAACTGAAAATCCCATTTACCATCACTCCAAAAAAATTACGATACCTAGGAATAAACTTAACCAAAGAAGTAAAGGACCTATTTGCAGAAAACTACAGGTCATTGAAAAAAGAAATAGAAAAAGATATAAAAAAGTGGAAGCACATACCCTGTTCATGGATTGGAAGAATTAACATCATTAAAATGTCCATACTACCCAAAGCAATCTATAGATTCAATGCAATCCCCATCAAAATACCAACGACATATTTCATAGAACTAGAACAAATACTTCAAAAGTTCATATGGAACCAAAAAAGACCCCGAATAGCCACAGCAATCTTGAAAAAGAAGAACAAAGTAGGTGGGATCACAATACCAGTTATCAGGTTATACTACAAAGCGACTGTAACCAAAACAGCCTGGTACTGGCACAAGAACAGGCATATAGACCAGTGGAACAGAACTGAAAACCCAGAAATGGACCCAAGGCAATACGCTCAATTAATATTTGACAAAGGTGGCAAGAGCATACAGTGGAGTAAAGACAGCCTCTTTAATAAATGGTGTTGGGAAAATTGGACAGCTACATGCAAAAAAATGAAACTAGACCATCAACTTACACCATACACAAAAATAAACTCAAAATGGATAAAAGACTTAAATGTGACCCGTGAATCCATAAAAATTCTAGAAGAAAATGTAGGCAACAAAATTTCGGACATCATACGGAGCAGAATTTTCACTGATACATCATCTAAGGCAACAGAAATAAAGGAAAAAATGAACACATGGGACTACATCAAACTAAAAAGCTTCTGCACAGCAAAAGAAACAATCATCAAAATGGAAAGGCAACCCACTGTATGGGAGAACATCATTGCCAATGATGTATCAGACAAGGGGTTAATTTCCAATATATATAGAGTGCTCATACAACTCCACAAAAGGAAGACAAAGAACCCAATTAAAAAATGGGCAGAGGAGCTGAATAGACACCTCTCCAAACAAGACATACAAATGGCCAAGAGACATATGAAGAAATGCTCAACATCACTAATCATCAGAGAGATGCAAATTAAAACAACAATGAGGTATCACCTCACACCTGTCAGAATGGCCGCCATCAACAAATCATCAAACAACAAGTGTTGGCAAGGGTGTGGAGAAAAGGGGACTCTAGTACACTGCTGGTGGGAATGCAGACTGGTGCAGCCGCTATGGAAAACAATATGGTGCTACCTCAAAAAATTAAAAATTGAACTCCCATTTGACCCAGTGGTCCCACTGCTGGGAATATACCCTAAGAAGACTGAAACACCAATCAGGAAGAATATATGTACCCCCATGTTCATAGCAGCACTATTTACAATAGCTAAGATCTGGAAACAGCCCAAGTGTCCACCAGTAGACGAATGGATCAAAAAGCGGTGGTACATATACACAATGGAGTACTATGCAGCGGTAAGAAAGAAAGATCTCTTATCCTTTGAGACGACATGGAGGGACCTGGAAAGTATTATCCTAAGTGAAAGAAGCCAAGCAGAAAAAGACAAATACCCCATGATCTCACTTATATACAGAATATAATTAACATAACAGTCTGAGGAATACAGTAGACCCAGACACATGGAAGTAGGGCACAGACTGACATCCCTCAGAAGAGGGGATGGGGGGTGGGGGTGGGTGGGAAGAGATAAACCACAGAATTTATATGCATGTATGCATGACCAATGGACATGGACAACTAAGCCGGGGACGGGGCGGAGGTGGGGTTGGGTGGGGGGTGCCAATGGGGTAAAAAGGTAAAATATCTGTAACAAAAAAATAAATAAAAATTCATTAAAAAAAAAAAAATTTAAACACACACACACACACACACACACACACACACACACACACACAAAAGAACTGAACAAAAGGAAGACAAACAATCCAGTTAAAAAATGAGCAGAGGACCCGAATAGACACTTCTCCAAAGAGGACATGCAAATGGCCAAGAGACATATGAAAAAATGTTCAATATTACTAATCATCAGAGAGATGTAAATTAAAATGACTATGAGATATCACTTCACACCTGTCAGAATGGCTACCATCAACAAATCATTAAACAAGTGTTGGTGAAAATTTGAAGAAAAGGGTACTTTAGTACACTGCTGGTGAGAATGCAGACTGGTGCAGCCCCTATAGTATATTTACACAATGGAATATTATTCAGCTGTAAACAAGAAAGATCTATTACCCTTTGAGAAGGCCTGGGGGGACCTGGGAAGCATTATGCTAAGCAAAATAAGCCATTCAGAGAAAGACAAGTATCACATAATTTTATTTATTTGTGAAATATAATGAATAAAATAAGCTGTTGAGGACTTCTGGTCAAGATGGCGGCATAGGTAAAGGTGGTATCATGTCCTCCCACAACCACATCAAAGTTACAACTAAACTACAGAACAACCATAATTTCAAACTGGCTGAAATCAAGCTGAATGGAAGTCCTACAACTACAAAATTAAAGAAGCGGCCGCATCAAGACTTGTTCGAGGGTGAAGGTGCAATGGGCTGGTCCCACACCCATGTGTGGCTGATAAAAATTAGGACAATACCTTGGCTGGGAAGGTCATCCCTGAGGACTGAGGGGTCCCTGTCTCACACCAGCTCAGGGTTCCAGTGCCAGGAATAGAAGTTCCCATAACTTCTGGCTGGAAAAACCATCAGGAACTGCTGAGAGAGGCTGAGGCTTCTGGAGCCCCAGGCAGCTCCTCTTAAAGGGCCTGCACATGGACTTACTTGGACTCACACTCTCCAGGCTCCAGAGTAAGGAGGCAGCTTAAAAGGCTCCAGAGACATAGGGGAAAGAACTGAGTTGTTTGGCATTGGAGCGAGGGCTGGAGAGGCAGCTTTCTCCTGAACAGACGTGCTGTGGGAGGCCATTGTTTCTTTGGTGAGGCCTTGCCCAGGGTGGCAGACGCCGCCATATCTGGGACTCCAGCAACCTGGCTCACACTGTTTGCTCCGCCCTGGTAATTCCCTGAGGGCCTGCCCCACCCAAATTTCAGGCCCAACCAAGCTGTTGCCACTTGCTTAACCATAGGATTGGCTTGTCTTGGATCCTGCTTCAGGTTTTCCTAAATTCTTTCAAACAAGCAGCATCTGGTCTCAGCTAGCTCCATACATCTAGTTAGGTAATACATAGAAATATTTTTTTGCATATAGCTGTCCAATTTTTCTAACACCATTTATTAAAGAGGCTGTCTTCACTCCACTGTATGCTCTTGCCATCTTTGTCAAATATTAATTGAACATATTGTCTTGGGTCCATTTCTGGGTTCTCTATTCTGTTCTATTGATCTATTTGCCTGATCTTGTGCCAGTACCAGGCTGTTTTGATTACAGTAGCTATGTAGTATAACCTGAAATTTGGTAATGTGACCCCTCCAACTTTGTTCTTCTTTTTCAAGATTGCTGTGGCTATTTGAGGTCTTTCTTGCTTCCATATGAACTTTTGAAGTATTTGTTCTAGTTCTGTGAAATATGTTGTTGGTATTTTGATGGGGATTGCATTGAATCTATAGATTGCTTTGGGTAGTATTGTTATAATCCAGTAATTCTCCATCTGCTAGAAGAAGGAACATTTCCTGGGTTCCTTGAACCCGAGTTGTTTTTGCAAAAATTCTTGAAGAGGAAGGTATGCATCAGCCATGACCATGAGCTTAACTAATCAGGAGATGCCAGATGGGACAATGAGGCATTCAAGGCTGGGGTCTAATAAATGTTAAGAAATATAAAATAAACAACTTGTACAGCTACTAACTGCTGATCTCTGCTTCTGTACATGCAGCTTGCTTGCTCTGCTAAACTCTTGAGTAACCCCTGTCCTATATAAGCAACCCTCCCCCTGAGGTCAGGGCTGCAGTTCTCCTCTGTGTAGGTTGGCTGCAGTCCCTGCGCAGGTAATAAAGCTCCTAATATTCAAAGTTACTTGATGTCTGAGTGAGGATGACTCTCCTGGGTTACAACATTTGGAGGCCCCAGCGAGATCAACCACGAGGTCCCCGTTTTCTGTGGGGTCGACCTCCTCAGATTACGCGGAGGGCTGCCTCCTCGCCCTCTGCACCTACATTCGTTCTGGCTTTCGATTCAGCTAATTCAGACTAGGACTTCGGCCTCGAGGATCTGGGTAAGGGATTTCCCTTTCCGCCTGTTTCGGTAGGTCCGGAGCGATCTGGGATTGTTACGGGCGGAACGCCACTTAACCGCACTTCCCCCTCAGGGTCGGGACGCCAACTCCTGACCTGGGAAACCAGTCGGTTTTCATCTGGCACTTTCGGGTGCGTCTATTCTGAAATTGGTACCAGTCGGTTTCAATCTGGTACTTTCGGGTGCATCTGTTCTGAAATTGGTATTTTGTGTCTTGACCACGGTTGTCTGTCTATTTGTGTTCCATGTTCTCTGCTGCTCTAACTGTTTTGCTTTCAGTAGGATGGGACAAGGAAATTCTTCCCCCAGACTCCCCTGGAATGTGTGCTTGCTAACTTTTCTGATTGCTTTAAGCGCTCCTGTGACTATGAAAGAGCCTGTGATCCTGGTTTCCTGAGAACACTCTGTGAACTTGAATAGCCTGCTTAAGGGGTTAATTGGCCACCCAAAGGTAGTTTCAATTTGCAATTGGCGTTTATGGTCCATCAGAAAATATACAGGAGCCCTGGTCACCTGGATCAAATGCCATATATTGATATTTGAATTGATATAACTACTGACAAACCCAATTATAGTAAGAAATGTCAGTGTCCAGAGGTTCAAATGAAGGGAAAAACAGTTTTGTTAACAATGCCTCACCCTGCCCTGAAGGACAGTTAACTCCTCCCAGCCCCTGAGGAAATTCTATCTTGTCCTTCAGGACCCCTCTTGAGGATATACTAAAATGGTAATTAACCTGAGTTTGCCTACTTTGGGTTCTTATTACAGAAAAGCAAGAAGATGAATTTGGATCTGTTAATGATCTAACCCAATATCTGAATAGATATGGATATATTCAGATGTACTGGCTTCTTTGTAGTGAGGTCTCAATGCCTCTCTGCAAGGCTTATTAACATTCTCACAGGCAAAGTGTTTAACCATTGAAGTACCAGCCCGGTCCAGCTGCAGAAAGGGGCATATTCTTTCCATGCCAGCCTGGGCTGCTCCTCTGCAGTGGGTTTGGTGGCAGCTAGTTTCCAAAAGGGTTCTCTGAACTTTAGGGAATTGAATATAGGGATCCCAGGCACGGGTACAAAGTACTCTTGGAGAGTTAAAAAACTCTCTGCCCGGCATAAACATATGTGTTAGGATGTTGCTCCCCTTTCCTGCATCCTTTTGTAAACCTGGGGTCAGGGGAAATGTTCCCATTCCTCTGACTGTGGTAGGACCCAAATACTGTTGGGGGAAGGGCTTCCTTAGACACTTTTCATCGTGTTCTCCTGTTAGGCCTATTGGCCCAATTGGCTGAATTAGCAAAGGTAGTAGTAGCAGACTTAAGGGAAGCAGGGCACATGGAATAAGGTCACCCTAGAAAGGGAAACATGAGGAAGGGTCAGGACAACAGGTCTAGGTCCCAATTAAGGATAAAAGAGACAAGGGCAAAGTCAGGTGTAGAGGAACAAAATGAAAAGCCATCCTTAATTTAGGAAAATGACAGGGTTAGGGCTCCTTCCAGCTGAGACCTCTGGAGCCCAGAATAATACAAGACAATAGAGGACAAACTAGTTAGTTTCCTAGTAGATACTGGTGCAGCAGACTCAGTCCTGACCAAACCAATGGGACCCTAACCTACCTCTAGACTTCAAAGAGGACTATAGACCTTGGGAAAAATACTGTGACTCATTTGTTTCTGTTCCTGCCAGAATGCCCATACCCACTACTCGGACGTGATCTCCTCCAGAGATCATTCATTTGCTGGTCATTGCCACTCCAGGCCAGCCCTTGCATCAAGTTTCCCAGGATATTGCCATCAATCCTGCTAGCCTGCCTCCAGATGATGACCCGGAGAAACCTCTGCAGGACTGCCTGAAGGCAATCAACACTGCAGACGGCCGCCCAGACCTCAGGGATGACCCACTGCCATCATCAGATGAGGTATTGTTCATGGACGGGAGCAGCTATGTCCAGGAAGAAATCAGGTATGCTGGGACAGCAATATAACTCTAGACCGTATCATTTAGTCTCAGTCATTAAACAGAGGAACTTCAGCCCAATGGGCTGAACTCATAGCCCTAATCTAGGCCCTCTGATGGGGCAAAGGGAAACCGTGGTGCAAATAAAGAAGCTCGACAGATGGCCCTAAGACCAGTGGGGACCTATCTAGATATCAGTCACCATGCCAAACCCAAGTTTGCCTCTGACTCCTACTTACACTGGGTCAGAAAATGACTTAGAAAAGGAGAAACAAGCCACGAAGGAAAGCAACGGATGGTAGATACTGTCGGATGGGAGATTGTCAGTCCCAGAGGCTCTAGGTCGGACTTTAGTCAACCAGCTGCACCAGACTACCCAGTTAGGTTACACCAAGCTTACTGAACTCCTGAGAGGCAAGCAATGTCCAGTAAGGTCACAGGGAATAGGAGAAGGTAGAAGAAAGCAGGGATATGTAGATCTAAGTAAGGAGGAGGAGACAAAAAGTTAGGGGATGTGCAGATAGTAGATAGATTGAGCAAGCTCTCAGGTTCACATCAGGGGAGGGACTAAGAAAGTCGCAGAGCCCTGGCCGGTTTGGCTCAGCGGTTAGAGCGTCAGCCTGCGGTACGGAGAAAGTCGCAGAGGGTCTGTGTAAGTTGAAGAAGGATTGTGTAAGTCGTAGAGGGTCTATCAGCAAGCTGAAGAAGGATTATAGACAGGGAAAAAAATAAAAAGAAAAGGATTATGCAGAGGAAATAAAAAGATAAGGAAGGATAAAAGAAAGGGACATACATATTACAGGAAGACAGGACATTGGAGGAATACTCAAGAAGGGAAGAAGACAGGACACTGAGAGGGGAGAGCTTGCCCCTAATAATAGAATAACAGTCTAAGATATATTAAAGGGAATAACAGGTTTAGGCTACTCCTGACCCTTAGATCAGACAACGGCTCTGCCTTGATAGCAAAAATATCACAGGATATCTCTAAGGGATTAAATATAAATTAGAAACTCCATTGTGCTTACCACCCACAGAGTTACCTTAAAGGAAACCTTAACCAAATTTACTTTAGAAACCGGTGAAAACTGGACCACTCTGCTCCCCCTCACCCTCGTACAGTTCTTACAGGCCCTGCAGTCTGCCCAGAAGGCCATCCATAAACACATCTGCGATGCCCTGCCTGTGCCCACCTCGAGCCCTGTGCACCCTTTCCAGCCTGGGGACTCAATATAAGTAAAGAAATTCACCACCCAGGGACTAACTCCGGCCTGGAAGGGAGCATACACTGTCATCCTGCCTGCACCAATGGTTGTCAAGGTCAACGACATCCTAGTCTAGCTGCACCATTCCTGGCTGAAGGCAGAAAAAGCGGAATGGACAGTGCAGGCCTCTCCAGATCCCTTAAAAATGAGACTCTTGCATTTATCAGGACTCTAATTTTTCTGATTATAACTGTACAGGGGAATCTTTATAGATCTAGACCCCAATAGAACTGGGAACTTAGAAATAGGATATTGAAGAAATCTTAAAAATGTCACCACAAAGGGGATGCAATAACTCCATTCTGATCCTCAGTTACTACACGTACACACCCTAGCAGACTTTCTTTGTAAACATAAGGGCCTTGAGAAACCCAAAGAAAAATATAAAGATAAGGGGTTAATAATAGCCTTGGGGAACTCAGAGGAACCATGAGAAAAAAGAGATTAATAACTGCCCTGACAAAACAAACTCCTCTCTCCCCCTTCTCTGTATCAGCCCCCCCCCCCTTAACGGTGCCAAAAGCGGTGCCAAGAGAATGTAGTTTTTTTCTGTAGTTTGTGCCTTTAAAAGCAGGCAATAAAGAAGGCAGGTTGCTGAGGATTTAAGGAATGCCCCTGCATCCCGCCCATGTAATAAAGTGCTCCTTTACAATTCGGCTGTGCTTCTCTAGTTATCTCGCTGACACCTTACAGCATTTAGAGCACTAAGGGAAGCTTGCTGCTTTTATGCCAATAGATAGGAGTCATCAGAGGGAGTATTCAGGTTCTTAGGAAGCGCCTCGCAGAACAGGCCAGAAGCGAAGAGGCCACTAGTAGCTAGTTCGAAGGCCTTTGTAACTGGTCCCCCTAGCTCACTACTCTTCTCTCTGCTCTAGCAGGCCCCCTCATACTCCTATTTCTAGGACTATTTCTGTGGACCTATAATGATAAACAAATTAATAGCTTTCATAAGAGAGAGGGTCCAATCTGTCAAATTATTAGTCCTGGGCTCTCATTACCAAAGGTTGCCATTAGATCAAAGATTTGATCTGTACATAAAACCAGTGGGGAATGTTATAATCCAGTAATTCTCCATCTGCTAGAAGAAGGAACATTTCCTGGGTTCCTTGAACCCGAGTTGTTTTTGCAAAAATTCTTGAAGAGGAAGGTATGCATCAGCCATGACCATGAGCTTAACTAATCAGGAGATGCCAGATGGGACAATGAGGCATTCAAGGCTGGGGTCTAATAAATGTTAAGAAATATAAAATAAACAACTTGTACAGCTACTAACTGCTGATATCTGCTTCTGTACATGTAGCTTGCTTGCTCTGCTAAACTCTTGAGTAACCCCTGTCCTATATAAGCAACTCTCTCCCTGAGCTCAGGGCTGCAGTTCTCCTCTGTGTAGGTTGGCTGCAGTCCCTGCACAGGTAATAAAGCTCCTAATATTCAAAGTTACTTGATGTCTGAGTGAGGATGACTCTCCTGGGTTACAATAGTATGGACATTTTAATGATGTTAATTCTTCCAATCCATGAACAAGGTATGTGCTTCCACTTTTTTTATATCTTACTCTATTTCTTTTTTCAATGACCTGTAGTTTTCTGCGAATAGGTCCTTTATTTATTTGATTAAAGTCATTCCTAGATATCTTATTTTTTTTGCTGTGATGGTAAATGGGATTTTTTTTTAGTCTCTCTTTCTGTGAGTTCATCATTATTGTATGAGAATGACTTCGATTTCTTGATGTTAATTTTGTATTCTGCTACTTTGCAAAATTTATTTATTAAGTCTAGCAAATTTTTGATGGAATCTTTGGGGGAGGCAGCCAAAATGAGGAGACAAAGAAACAGGTCCCAAATGAAAATGGAACAAAACTCCAAGAAAAGAACTAAGTGAAATGGAGATAAGCAACTTAAAAGATGCTGAGATCAAAACACTGCTCATAAGGATGCTCAATGAACTTAGTGAGAACTTCAATGAACTTAGTGAGGGCCTCAAGAGCATAAAAAAGGCCCAGTCAGAAATGAAGGAGGCACTAACTGAAATAAAAAATGATTTACACAGATTTAATAGTAGAGTAGGTAAAGCCAAGAAGCAAACCATCGATTTGGAATATAAGGAAACAGAAAACACGCAATCAGAACAGAAAAAAAGAAAAAGAAAAAAAAATCAGGATAGTGTAAGGAGCCTCTGGGACAACTTCAAGCATGCCAACATTCACATCTTGGGGGTGCCAGAAGGAGAAGAGAGAGAACAAGAAATTAAAAACCTATTTGAAACAGTAATGGCAGAAAACTTCCCTAACTTGGTGAAGGAAACAGACATACAAGTCCAGAAAGCAAAGAGAGTCCCAAACAAAATGAACCCCAAGAAGCCCACACCAACACACATTATCATCAAAATGCAAAAGGTTCAAGACAAAGAGAAAATCTTAAAAGCAGCAAAATAAAAGCAGTTATTTACCCACAAGGTAGTTCCCATAAGATTGTCAGCTGATTTCTCAAAAGAAACATTGCAGGCCAGAAGGGAGTGGCAAAAAATATTCAGAGTGATGAAGAGCAAGAACCTACAACCAAGATTACTCTATTCTGCAAAGCTGTCATTTAGAATCGTTGGCCATATAGAGTTTTTTAGACAAGGAAAAGCTAAAGGAGTTCATCACCACCAAACCATTATTATATGAAATGTTGAAGGGTGTTCTTGAAGAAAAAGATTAAATATATGAACGAACAAAATGGCAATAAATACATATCTATCGACAATTGAATCTACAAACAAAATGAAGAAGCAGAACAGAAATATTCTCATAGATACAGAGAACATTTTGATGGTTGTCAGATGGGAGGGGTGTTGGGGGAATGGGTGAAAAAGGTGAAGGGATTAAGAAGTACAAATTGGGCCCTGGCGGGTTTGGCTCAGCGGTTAGAGCTTCAGCCTGCAGTCCTGAGAGACCCGGGTTTGGTTCCCGCTAAAAGCACATACATCAGTTGCAGTTTGTCCCCGGCCCTGGTTGGGTTGTGCAGGTAGCAACTACTCAATGTGTCCCTTTCACATTGATGTTTCTCTCTCTCTCTCTCCCTCCCACTCTATCTGAACAAAATATCCAAAAATGTCCTAGGGTGAGGGGGAAAAAAAGAAGTACAAATTGGTTGTTAGACTGACAAACCTCAAACAGAAGGTGGTTGGGGGGTGGGGGTGGGGAAATAAACCAAAGAATATATATATATATATATATATATATATATATATATATATATAGTGTGTGTGTGTGTGTGTGTGTGTGTGTGTATGTATATATAAAACAAATGGACAGACAACAGTGTGTGAAAAGGCAGGAGGGGAGCGGGAGTAAGGAGGGCGTGGGGAGGAGGGGGGTCAATGGGGAAAAAATGAGGAACATTGTAATACATTCAACAATAAAGATAAGTTAAAAAAACAAAAAACAAGAACAAAAAATGGTAGCGGAGTGAATGGAGCTACACAGACCATCTCCCAGGACCAAACTGGATTTAAAATGAAAATAAAGAAAATCATCAGGAAGGGGCAACCGAAAGGCAGCCTGGAGGACCACATAACCAGGGACACTGACTCAATCCTGGTAGGCTTGTGAGGACACGAGAGGGGGCCGGGAGCCCACGGTCTACAGCAGCCTGGGCTGAGTCCTGTGAACTTGGCTGAGTGCTAGGCCCTCGGCTGGTGCCACAGACTCGGACACCCTTAGCTGGGAGCAGTGCCCGAGGGTTAAAAGTCCCAGGTGGCTCCATGATGCAGAGTCTGGACAGAGGCTAAATTGGCAGCAGCCACTCAACTTGGGCTCCGGCAGAGGGAAGGCAGACTGGACTGGAACTGTGTGGGGACACTTGGGATTTGGAGGGTGTTTAGAGCTTTTGCTGAGTGCAGCCACGCAGGACTGTGGTCATGTTACTCCTTCCCAGGGTCTTGGGGAGAGGCGGCTGCCCCTCCCTTGTAGATTCAACCCCACCTGGCGGCCATTGAAATGCTAATTGAGGCCCATTAACAACCAGCATCTGCCCCACCCTCGGGAAATTCTCTTACACTGAGCACCTGAGGGAGTTTTTCAGGCAACTCAGAAACCTCGGTTCTTCAGGTGACCTCTAATAATAGCCACCAGGCAAAATAAAGCTAGAGAAAACTTAACACTTGACAGTGGTGGTTAAAGTGGGTCCTCCCTGCCTCATCCAAACCCAGGAGAGGGAGCCACAAACAGCAGAACACCAACACCCACAGGGAAAATTTGGCAGACTCCAAAGCTCACTGTGATAGCCAAAATGGTGAGAAACAGAAACAAAAGCCAAATGAAAGAACAAGAGACCTCTACCAAAGATGAGATAAATGAGGTGCGATTAAGCAAGTTAACAGAACTAGAATTCAGAGCCATGATGTTGAGGAAGTTCAACAGCATGTGTAAGGACATGATCACCATGAGTAAAGACATAGAAGTGTTGAAAATCAACCAGTTGGAAATTAAAAACGACATATCAGAAATGAAAAACACATTGGAAGGTCTAAAAAGCAGAGTAGAGGAAGCTGAGGACCGGATCTGTGAATTAGAACACAGGGTAGAAAAAAATCAACCAATCACAAAAACAAAAGGAAAAAACTATTAAAAACAGGAAGATAGCTTAAGAGAAATGTGGGACAACTGGAAACAGAATAATATTTCCATCATAGGAGTCCCCGAAGAAGAAAAAAATGAGCAAGTGTTAGAGAATATATTCAAAGAAATAGTGACAGAAAACTTTCAAAATTTGGTTAAGGAAGAAGGCATTCAAGTTCAAGAAGCACAGAGCCCCAAGTAAGAAGAACCGAAACAGGCCCACACCAAGACACATAGTAATCAAACTGCCAAAAATTAAAGACAAAGAGAGAATCCTAAAAGCAGCAAGAGATAAGCAAAAGGTTACCTACAAAGGAAATCCCATAAGGCTCTCAGCTGACTTCTCACAAGAAACACTACAGGCCAGAAGGGAACGGCATGAAATAATCAAGGTCATGAAAAACAAGGATCTGAGTCCAAGACTACTCTACCCAGCAAGGCTATCATTCAAAATGGAAGGTCAAATAAAGAGCTTCCCAGACAAAAAAAAAGGCTAAGGGAATACGTTAGCACCAAACCAGCACTGCAAGAAATGTTAAAAGGACTGCTGTAATTAGCAGCAGAAATGGTAAGAAAAATAGAACCACACTAAACAAAAATGGCAATAAATAAGTACATATCAATAATCACCTTATATGTAAATGGATTGAATGCTCCCATAAAAAGACACAGAGTAGCTGATTGGATAAGAAAGCATGACTCATCTGTATGTTGTTTACAAGAGACCCACCTCACAGCAAAAGACTCACATAGGTTGAAAGTGAAGGGATGGAAAAAAATCTTCTAAGCAAACAAAAAAGAAAAAAAATCTGGTGTAGCAATACTCATATGTGATAAAATAGACTTCAAAATTATGGCCATCACTAGAAACAAAAAGGCCATTACATAATATTGAAAAGATCTATCCAACAGGAAGACATAACCTTGATAAAAATATATGTACCCAATATAGAAGCACCAAAATATGTTAAAAATCTTCCGGAGGACGTCAAAGGAGAAATCGATAGCAATATAATCATAGCAGGGGACTTCAACACCCCACTGACATCACTGGATAGATCTTCTAGACAAAAAATTAGCAAAGAAACAGAGACTCTAAATGAAGCACTAGACCAAATGGATTTAATAGATATCTACAGAGAATTAAACCACAAACTAGAGAGTTCACATTCTTCTCAAGTGCACATGGGACATTCTCAACGATAGACCACATGTTAGGGCACAAACTCAGTCTCTACACGTTCAAGAAGACTGAAATCATATCAAGCAACTTCTCAGATCATAATGGCATGGAACTAGAAATCAATTGCAAGAAGAACATACAAAGACATTTGAACACATGGAAGCTAAATAACATGTTATTAAACAATGATAGGGTCACCGAGAAGATCAAGGAAGAAATCAAAAACTTCATGGAAAGCAGTGAAAATGAAGACACAACAACACAAAATCTATGGGATGCAGCAAAAGCAGTTCTGAGAGGGAAGTTTATAGCACTACAGGCCTCCCTCAAAAACAACAAAAATCTCTAATAGACTATCAAACCTCACAACTTAAAGAACTACAGAGCAAACAAAAAGAAAACCCCAGAGCAAGTAGAAGGAAGGAAATAGTAAAGATCAGAGCAGAAATAAATGACATAGAGACCAAAAAAGCCATTCAAAGGATCAATAAAACAAAGAGCTGGTTTTTCAAAAAGATAAACAAGATTGATGGACCCTTAGCTAGACTCACCAAGAAACAAAGAGAGAGAACCCAAATACACAAAATCACAAATGAAAGAGGAGAAGTAACAACTGACACCACAGAAATAGAAAAGATCGTTAACAACTACTGTGAACAATTATATGGCAACAAATTCGACAAGCTAAGCATAACGGACAAATTTCTAGAAACGCATAGTCTCCCAAAAATGGACCAGGAAGAGATAGAAAACTTGATCAGACCAATATCAACAGTAGAAATTGAAGATGTAATCAAGACTCTCCCAGCAAACAAAAGCCCAGGCCCGGGTGGCTTCACGGGGGAGTTTTACTGAACATTCAAAGAAGAACCAACACCCATTCTCCTCAAACTATTTCAAAAACTTTAAGAAGAAGAAAGACTTTCAAACTTGTTTTATGAAGCCAGCATAATTCTAATTCAAAAACCAGAAAAGGACACTACAAAGAAAGAAAACTACAGGCCAATATCCTGGATGAACATAGATTCCAAAATCCTGAACAAAATACTAGCAAATCAGATCCAGAAATACACCAAAAATTTATCCATCATGACCAAGTGGGATTCATCCCAGGGATGCAAGGCTGGTACAATATTCACAAATCAGTAAACATGATACACCACATAAATAAAGTGAAGAATAAAAACCACATGATCATATCAACAGATGCCAAAAAGCCTTCAAGAAAATCCAGCATCCGTTTCTGATAAAAACGCTCAGCAATGTGGGAATAGAGGGATTATATCTAGACATAATAAAGGCCATATATGAAAGACCTACAGCCAACATCATACTCAATGTGCAAAGACTAATATTTCCTTTAAGAACAGGAACAAGGCAAGGATGCCCACTTTCGCCCTTCTTATTTAACATAGTACTGGAAGTCTTAGCCACAGCAATCAGACAGGAAGAAAAAATAAAAGGGATCCAAATTGGAAAGGAGGAAGTGAAACTGTCATTACTCGCAGATGACATGATACTATATGTAGAAAACCCCAAAGACTCCATCAAAAATTTACTTGACTTAATAAATGAATTTGGCAAGGTAGCAGGATACAAAATTAACGTCAAGAAATCGATGGCATTCTTATACACCAATGGTGAACTCCCAGAAAGAGAAACTAAGAAAACAATCCCATTTACC
This sequence comes from Molossus molossus, assembly GCF_014108415.1. Classification (NCBI taxonomy): domain Eukaryota; kingdom Metazoa; phylum Chordata; class Mammalia; order Chiroptera; family Molossidae; genus Molossus; species Molossus molossus. The sequence continues at coordinate 108,664,441 of NW_023425355.1, read as the reverse complement.
ATTGCGGCAAAAAAATTAAGATACCTAGGAGTAAACTTAACCAAAGAAATAAAGGACCTAGTCGCCAAAAACTAGAGGTCATTGAAAAAAGAAATAGAGGAAGATATAAAAAAGTGCAAGCACATACCCTGTTCATGGATTGGGGGAATTGACATCATTAAAATGTCCATACTACCCAAAGCAATCTATAAATTGAATGCAATCCCCATCAAAATACCAACGGCATACTTCACAGAATTAGAACAAGTACTTCAAAAGTTCATATGGAATCAAAAAAGACCTCGAATAGCCACCGCAATCTTGAAAATGAAAAACAAAGTTGGAGGGATCACATTACCAGATTTAGGTTATACTACAAAGCCACTGTAATCAAAACAGCCTGGTACTGGCACAAGAACAGGCATATCGACCAGAAATGGACCCCAGGCAATATCCTCAATTAATATTTGACAAAGGTGGCAAGAGCATACAGTGGAGTAAGGATAGCCTCTTTAATAAATGGTGCTGGGAAAATTGGACAGCTACATGCAGAAAAATAAAACTAGACTGTCAACTTTCACCCTACACAAGAATAAACTCAAAATGGATAAAAGACTTAAATGTGACTCATGAATCCATAAAAATCCTAGCAGAAACTGTAAGCAACAAAATTTCAGACATCATCCGCAGCAGAATTTTCACTGATACATCACCTAAGGAAATAGAAACAAAGGAGAAAATGAACACATGGGACTACATCATACTCAAAAGCTTCTGCACAGCGAAAGATACAATCATCACAACGGAAAGGCTACCCACTCTATGGGAGAGCATAACTGCCAATGGTATATCAGATAAGGGGTTAATTTTCAATATATATAGAGTGCTCATACAACTCCACAAAATGAAGACAAAGAACCCAATTAAAAAATGGGAGAGGAACTAAATAGACACCTCCCCAAACAGGACATACAAATGGCTAAGAGACATATGAAGACATGCTCAACATCACTAATCATCAGAGAGATGCAAATTAAAACAAGAATGAGGTATCACCTTACACCTCTCAGAATGGCCGCCATCAACAAATCATCAAACAACAAGTGTTGGGAGGGTGTGGAGAGAAGGGGACTCTAGCACACTGCTGGTGGGAATGCACACTGGTGCAGCCACTATGGAAAACAATATGGTGTTAACTCAGAAAATTAAAAATTGAAGTTCTATTTGAGCCAGTGATCCCACTTCTAGAAATATACCCTAAGAAGCCTGAAACACCAATCAGAAAGAATATATGTACCCCCATCTTTGTAGCAGCACTATTTACAATAGCTAAAGTCTGGAAACAGCCCAAGTGTCCATCAGTAGACGAATGGATAAAAAATCAGTGGTACATATACACAATGGAGTACTATGCAGCTGTAAGAAAGAAAGATCTCTTATCCTTTGAGACTACATGGAGGGACCTGGAAAGTATCATCCTAAGTGAAACAAGCCAAACAGAGAAAGTCATGTATCATATGATCTGACTTATTTGTGGAATATAATGAACATAACAGTCTGAGGAACGGGGTAGTCCCAGAGACGTGGAAGTGGGGTACAGATTGACAATCCCCAGAAGAGGTGGTGGTGGGGGACAGATAAACCACAGAACTTATATGCATGTATGCATGAACAGTGGACATGGATAACAAACTGGGGACAGGGCAGGGAGGGAGAGGGAGAGGGTGGGGGCATCAGTGGGGGGAAAAGGAGAAACATCTGTAACAAAAATTAATTAATAACAAAGAAAAAAACCTAAAAACAAACAAAACATATCTCAGGTGAGGATTAACAAAAATAAAAAATAAATACTGTAAATTTATAAATGAAAAAAAAAAAAAAAAAGCTGTCGAACAAAACAGATCCAAATGCAGGGAACAGACTGACAAATCTCAGAAGGAAGGAGTGTGGGAGGACGGAAAGCTATAAACCAAAGAATTATATGCATATGTGCATAACCAATCGACACAGGCAACAGTGTGGTGGAGGCAGTGGAGGACGGGAGTTGGGGAAAAGTCAATGGGGAAAAAAGGGAATATATCTGTAGTAACTTCAACAATAAAGATAATTTAAACGAAAGGAAGGAGAGGCAAAGGGTGAAAACTTGTAGACAATTTAGCAAAGAAGAAATATAAATGACCAATAAGCCTGAAAAAAAAAAAAGAACTCAACTCATAAAAAATACAGAGTAAAATAGTAGTAATATTAATTATTTTTGAGTGTGCAAGATGTGAGGTCTGTATCATATATATGTGTATATATATATGTGTGTGTATATATGTGTGTGTGTGTGTATGAAAATTATATATATGTTTTTATTGATTTTATAGGGAGAGAGATAGAAACATCAATACACACACACACACATATATATAATTTTTATACATATTTATAAAGCCAAAAATACTTGTATTTTTTGACCCAGAAATTCCACTTTTAGGAGTTTGTCATAGAAATTAATCACTAATATGTACAAAAGTCTAGCCACAGGGATAATAAACAGCACTGTTTATAATACTGAAAAGTGAAAAAAACCTACTTGCTTCACAGTGGTGTATTTGTTAAATAAATTTTGGTTGATTGATACAACTGAATACCATGAATTCATTAAAAATCAAATTGTGGAGAAGAATAGTTAATAATGAGGAAAGGTGTTGTCTCTAAATGTTAAATAAAAGTTTACAAAAGAATATGCATAATGTGATCACATGTTGTTGAAAATCATTTAATCCATACTTAGAAAAAAGGTGACAAGGGTATATACAAAAACGTTAACCAATGGGTGATATTTTGGTGGAGGAATTAAAAAACAATTTATTTTCTGTATTGATTTTTAGAGAGAGAGAAAGGGAGAGAGAGAGAGATATAGAAACAGATGAGAGAGAACATCAATTGACCGCCTCCTGCATGCCCACACTGGGGATTTGGCTCACAACCTGGGCATGTGTCCTGACTGGGAATCGAATCGGTGACCTCTTGATGCATGGGTCAATGCTCAACTACTGAGCCACACTGGCTGGGCTTGGTGGAGGAATTATATACAATTTTTTATTTTGTGTTTTCTTTAATTAACATTTCCTAAAAATTTGTAAAAGAACAGATATTACTTTCAAAATAAGAAAAAAGTCATTTACAATGTAGAGGAAAGGACTATAAACAATCCACATTCCCAGACCCACAATTGTCTCTCTGTTTTTACTGCAATGAGGAATGTGCATTCTCAACCGGCAGAGCTCTAAACCCCAACCTGCCCCACCTGGTGGTTTCCTGCTTGCATCTGCACACCTCCCTTTTAGCACACATGGAACATGAATTCTGAGGGAGCTTAAGTAATATCTTGAACTTGAATGGCCCACAAACCTATTTGGGGAAATGTTTCCTGAATTTGGCCAATATGTGCCTGGTGAGAAAAGCTTTATTATCACTTGGTGAAGAGTCAACTACAAGATTCATATACTCTTTGTTTACTTATTTGGAGGAAGATGTGAACCTAGAGCTCTTCTTTAGTTGAATCCTCATTTCCTTCCCTACTAATTAAAATGTGTCCATAGTCCTGGCTGGTTTGGCTCAGCGGTTAGAGCATCAGCCTGTGGTCTAGAAAGACCCAGGTTCAGTTCCCACTAGGGGCACGTACCTTGGTTGCAGTTTGTTCCTGGTCCTGGTTAGGTCGTGCGAGAGGCGGCCACTCGATGTGTCCCTTTCATGTTGATGTTTCTCTCTCTCTCTCTTCCTCTCTCTCCCTCCCACTCTATCTGAACAAAAAATGGAACAATGTCCTTGAGTGAGGATAAAACAAACAAACAAAAAAATGTATCCATATTTTCAATGCCTCCTTTCTCCAAGAAATCAGTCCCACTTTACCTGTGTTCATGATCCTCTCCATTCTATTTTTAATTTATTTTTAAATTTTTCATATATTATTTATCTATTTATTTATTTTTGTACAAGAAAAAGATTTTTTTCTTTTCAACCTTATCTTTACTGTTGAGTGTATTACAGATGTCCCTCCTTTCCCCCCCCCCTCCTCCCCACACCCACGACTCTCCTGACTTTCCCACACTATTGTCTATTGGTTATGCATATATGCATATAAGTTCTTTGGTTTCTCTCTTCCCGCCCCAGTCTCCCCTTCCCTTTGAGGTTCCTCAGTCTAACAACCAATCTTTACTTCTTAATTCCTTCACCCCAACCCCTTCCTTTCTGGCAACCAACAAAAAGTTCTCTGTATCTATGAGTCTGTTTTTGTTCTGCTGAATTATTTTGTTTGTAGATTCAATTGTTGATAGATATGTATTTATTGCCATTTTATTGTTCATATTTTCTTCTTCTTCTCTTTTCTTTCTCTCTTCTTTCTTTCTTTCTTTCTTTCTTTCTTTCTTTCTTTCTTTCTTTCATCTCTTTCTTTCTTTCTTTCTTTCTTTCTCTCTCTCTCTTTTTCTTTTCTTCCTCCCCCTCCCCTCCCCTCCCCTCCCCTCCCTCCTCCCCCCCTTTCTCCTCCTCCTCCTCCTCCCCTCCCCCTCCCCCTCCCCCTCCTCCTCCTTCTCCTTCTTCTCCTTCTTCTCCTTCTTCTCCTTCTTCTTCTTCTTCTTCTTCTTCTTCTTCTTCTTCTTCTTCTTCTTCTTCTTCTTCTTCTTCTTTTTCTTCAGAACTCTTTATATGGCCATTGATTCTAAATTATACCTTTGCAGGATGGAGTAATTTTGGTTGTAAGTCCTTGCTTTCCATCACTTTGAATATTTCCTGCTACTCCCTTCGGACTTGCAAAGTTTCTTTTGAGAAATAATCTGACAGCCTCATGCGAGCTCTGTTGTAGGTAAATAACTGCTTTTCTCTTGCTGCTTTTAAGATTTCACTCTTTGTCTTGAATCTTTTGCATTTCGATGATGGTATGTCTTGGTGTAGGCCTCTTTAGGTTCATCTTGTCTGGGACTCGCTGTGCTTCCTGGAATTGTATGTCTGTTCTTTTCACCAAGTTAGAAAAATTTTCTGTCATTATTTTTTTAAAATAGGTTTTCAATTCCTTGCCCTCTCTTCTCTCTTTCTGGCACTCCCATTATTTTAATGTTGGTACATTTAAAGTTGCCTCACAGGTTCCTTATAGTATCCTCATTTTTTTTTTTTTTTCTGTTCTGATTGGGTGTTTTTTGCTTCCTTATAGTCCAAATCGATGGTTTGATTCTTGGCTTCACCTACTCTACTACTGATTCTCTGTAAATGATTCCTTTTTTTTTTTTAATTTAATTTTTGTTACAGATGTTTCTCCTTTTTTACCCCATTGGCATCCTCCTCTCCATCCCCCCGCCCCGTCCCCGGCTTTGTTGTCCATGTCCATTGGTTATGCATACATGCATATAAGTTCTGTGATTTATCTCTTCCCACCCCCACCACCCCCTCTTCTGAATTAGTGCATCCTTCATTTCTGATTAGTCCTTTATTATGCTCTTGAGGTCCTCACTATGTTCCTTGATGTTCTCATGAAGTTCCTTGAAATTCTCACTAAGTTTATTGAACATCCTAATAAGCAGTGTTTTTAACTCTGCATCTGTTAGATTGCTTATCTCCATTTCATAAAGTTCTTTTCCTGGAGTTTTGTTCTGTTCTTTCATTTGGAACATGTTTCTTTTTCTTCTCATTTTGGCTGCCTTCCTGTGTTTGTTTCTATGTACTAGGCAGAGTTGCTATGTCTCCTAGGCTTCGAAGGGTGGCCTATTGTAAGTATCCTGTAGGTTCCAGCGGCACAGCCTCCCTGGCCACCCAGCTGGGCTTTCAAGGTACAACCCTCATGTGGACTTTATACCCTTCTGTTGTAATTGAATCTTGATTGCTGTTGGCATGTCAATGGGAGGGTTTTACTCAGGCTGATCAGCTGCAAGGACTGGCTGTGCCCACTAACCACGAACCTCTGACTACCTTGGATGGTCAACTATGCAGGGGCTCACCACCCAGAGCAAGACTTACTTCAGCAGGGCTCTGATATCCACTGAATTCTTTCCCTGAGTGTGTTGCTTGTGGAGGTGGTTGGGTGGTAGTTCTTAGACATGGTCTGAAGTTGTCCACTGGGTTTGCTGGCTCTGGGGCAAGGTTAGTCACTGCTTGTGTTCTACCTGGGGCAATTGGGAAAAAGCTACAAAGTGGTTTGCAGATAGCTGTTTCTTGTGCTGGGCTTGGAGGTGCCCAGGCAAAGCCAAGCTGTGAACCAATGCTGGCTGCTTCTAGTGCCAGGCCTGGGGCCACTTAGTGAGATATATGAGGCTCACTGTGGCCAGATGTGTCTTGTTTGATAAAATTTAGGGAAATCTGAGGCAGGAGCAAAAACAGGCCAATCCTATGGTAAAGCCACTGGTAACAGCTTGGGTTGGCCTAAAGTTGGGTGGGGCAGGGCTTAAGCGAATCTGCTGGGTTAGCATTATGGTAAACAGTATGAGCTAGGTTGCTGGAGTCGGAGGTATAGTGCCCGTCTGCTGGCCTCATGGGAGAAGGGCTCACCAAAGGAACAATTGCCTTGGTCAACACATCCGTTCGGGAGAAAGCTGCCTCTCCAGCCCTCACCCAGATGCCAAATAGCTCAGTTCTTCCCCATATGTCTCTGGTGCTTTTCAAGCTGCTTCTACTCCATGCTGGAACATAGAGGAAGGGGTCTGAGTAAGTCTGTGCATGGTCCCTTTAAGAGGAACTGCCTGGGACTCCAGAAGCCTCAGCCTCCCTCAGCCTCAATTCCTGCTGGTTTTTACGGCCAGAAGTTATGAAGACTTCTATTCCTAGCACTGGAAACCTGAGCTGGGATGTCTGGTGTGGGATGGGGACTCCTCACTCCTCATGGAGGACCTTCACAGCTGAGGTGTACTTCCTGATTTTTATCCACTACACTTATGTGGGACAAGCCTTTCCACACCTCTGTCCCTCCTACCACTCTCAATGTGGCTGCTTCTTTAATTTCATAGTCTAGGACTTCCATTCAGCTTGATTTAAGGCTGTTTTGAAGGGTGTTTGTTCTGTAGTTTAGTTGTAATCTTGATGTGGTTGTAGGAGGAGGCAATTCCTTATTTACTTATGCCGCCATCTTGACTGGCTCCATTCCATTTTTTAGGTGGGAAATATTGACCACTTTTGGCAACTCCACATTGATACCTCTCACATTGATACAGTTTGTCAACAAAATGACTCTCTAGCTGAACCTATTATCTTACTTTCTGTCCTGCTTTGTTACCATGACCTCTCTTCTGGACTAAGAGAACTGACCTTCCAGCCCCTGCCAGCATCACTGGTCTACCCAGCATTGTTCCTTCCATAAGATCTTTTTAAAACACAGTGTCATCTTGTCCCTACCCCCACTTAACTCAATCACCACTGCCTGCAATAGAGCTTCCTTAAATGTGTGTGTGTGTGTGTGTGTGTGTGGTTGGATGGGTGGGTTCAACCTTCAAAATGCCTTTAAAAAAGGTCTTTTTTAAAAATGATGTTGATTTTTCTGATCCATGAACATGGTATATGTTTCCACTTTTTTTTTATATCTTCCTCTATTTCTTTTTTTAATGTCCTGTAGTTTTCTGAGAACAGGTCATTTACCTCCTTGGTTAAGTTTATTCCCAGGTATTTTATTTTAATTTTTTTTTTTTTTTTTATCCTCACCCAAGGACATTTTTCGATATTTTGTTCAGATAGAGGGAGAGGGAGAAAGAGAGAGAGAAACATCAACGTGAAAGTGACACATCGAGTGGTTGCCACCCACACGACCCAACCAGGGCCGGGGACAAACTGCAACCAAGGTACATGCCCTTAGCGGGAACTGAACCCGGGTCTCTCCGGACCGCAGGCCGACGCTCTAACCGCTGAGCCAAACCGGCCAGGGCTTATTTTAATTTTTGTTGCAATGGTAAATGGGATTGTTTTTTTTTTTTTTTCTTTTCTGAGTGTTCATTATTGGTGTATAATAATTCCATCAATTAAAATCTCCATACTATCATTAGCAATCTACAGATCAATGTAATCCCTATTAAAGTACCAGTGGCATATTTCACAGATCTAGAACAAATACACCAAAAGTTTATATGGAACTATAAAAGACCCCGAATAGGCACAGAAATTTTGAAAAAGAAGAACAAAGTGGGAGAGATCACAATACCAGATATCAGGTTATACTACAAAGCCATTGTAATAAAAACAACCTGGTACTAGCAGAAGAACAGACATATAGATCAATGGAACAGAATAGCGAACCCAGATATCGACCCAAGACAGTATGCACAATTAATATTCAACAAAGCAGGCAAGAGCATACAATGGAGAAAGGAAAGTCTCTTCAATAAATAGTGCTGGAAAATTGGACAGCTATATACAAAAAAATAATAATAATAATGAAACTAGACCACCAAGTTATACCATACACAAGCATAAACTCAAAATGGATAAAGGACTTAAATGTAACTTGTGAAACCATAAAAATACTGGAATACAGTGTAGGCAGAAAAATCTCAGACATCATACATAGTGGAATTTTCACTGATACATCGCCTAAGGCAAGAGGAACAAAGGCAAAAATTAATAAATGGGACTACATCAAACTTAAAAGCTTCTGCAGGGCAAAAGAAACAAGCATCAAAATCAAAAGAGAACCCATTCTCTTGGAGAACATATTTGCCAACAATACATCAGATAAGGGGTTAATATCCAAAACATATAGAGTACTCATACAACTCAACAAAAGGAAGACAAACAATGCAATTTTAAAAAAAATGGGCTGAGGACCTGAATAGATACTTCTCCACACAAGACATACAAATGGCCAAGAGATATATGAAAAACTGCTCATGATCTCTAATCATAAGGGAGATGCAAATTAAAATGACTATGAAGTATCACCTCACACCTGCCAGGATGGCTGCCACCAACAAACCATCAAACAACAAGTGCTGGCAAGGGTGTGGAGAAAAGGGGACTCTAGGACATTGATGGTGGTAATTCAGACTGGTGCAGCCACTATGGAAAACAATTTGGTGTTTCCTAAAAAAATTAAAATGGAACTGCCATTAGACCCAGGGATCCTACTTCTTGGAATATATCTTAAGATGCCTGAAACACCAATCAGGAAGAATATATGCACCTCTATGTTCATAGCAGCACTATATACAATTGCTAAGATCTGGAAACAGCCCATGTGCCCATCAGTAGATGAGTGGTTAGAAGAGCTGTGGTACATTTACACAATGGAATTCTATGCAGCAGTAAGAAAGAGAGATCTCTTACCCTTTGAGATGACATGGAGGAACCTGGAGATTATTATGCTAAGCGAAATAAGCCAGTCAGAGGAGGACAAGTACCACATGATCTCACATATTTGTGGACCATAATGAACAAAATAAGCTGTCAACCAAAAGAGATCCAGAATCATGGAAGTAGGGAACAGATTGACAAACCTCAGAGGGATGGGGGAGGTGTGGGGTGTGAGAAGAGATAAACCAAAGAATTTTTTTGCATATATGCACAACCAATGGACATGGACACTAGTCTGGGGAAGGCAGGAGTGAAGTGGTAGTGAGAAGAAGGAGATCAATGATGAAAAAAGGGTAACTCCTAAAAATACTTTTAACAATAAAAATAAAATAAAGGCCTAATAGGGAAAGTGCACATTGGCTCCATACAATATTTACTATCTTGCAAAAGAAGTTCAATTTTAATGGATATTTTCTATTTGTTATTTTTGTTTAGTAATTTAGTTGAATAATCAAATATTCTTTTGGTTAATATTGATTGGAAATAAAAGTATTATAAATTAATGCCTTTTGTATAGTTACCAAATTTTTCACACCTGATGTAGGTCCTCAGGGTTGGGCAGAGGAGAAAGGGCCTGTTACAAAGGGTCTTTGGGATTGAAAGGCTGGGAACCACTGGTCTACAGGTTAAGGTCCCAATTCCTGGGCACAGCATTCAAGGCTCCCTGGGCCATCTGACCCTTCCAGACCTCATCCTTCTGCCACACCTCCACATACACCCCATGCTCCTGTCACTAAGTTCTTTTCACTTCTTCCCACATCTCTGGGTCTTTGCTTAAGCCGATACTTCTACCTTAAGACCTTCCCTTCCCACTAAATTTCAGCTCATCCTTTAAGGCCTTGCTCAGAATGCCTTTCCCTGGAGGAGCCTTTTCCCAGTCTCGATTGTAAATAATATCCCCTTCCTTGAGCTTCTAGAAGTCCTTTATACTTCACTTCTGGCCTGCATCAGACCAGGCCTTCTTATTGTTATTTGTAACATGGCTCCCTCCTCCTAAACTCCTGGAGGGCAATGACCAGAGTTATAGCCATGTTACTATAACAACTGCTGAGTCTTGGCCGTGGTAAAGGCTCATTGACAGGCTTGAATTCCAGAGTGTGATGCCACTCTTTGTGAGAGCCATGTTCATTATAATTAACTAAACTTGGGTTTTCCTCTGATCAAGGCAACATCTCACAACAGAAAACTGGCTCAGAAACTTTGGAGCAAACTACCCTGGCTTGAATTCCAGATCTGCCACTTATTAGGTGGTGACTTTTGGCAAATCATTTAATCTTGGTATGTATAGATTTACTATTTGAATAATGAGTGAAAAAGTAACTCCCAGGATGGTTGTGAAGAATAAATAAAACTAGCTTAAAAATGTCTATCACTTAGTAGGTTTTCTATAAATTTTACTTTCCTCCTTCTATGAGAAATGAACTTGATTAATACGGTAGTCCAAGACTACTTCACTCATAGAAAAGAAAACTTTAAGCTCTCACTTCAAAAGGACACTTTGGATTTAACATTTAGGACTAAAATTTGTCTTCACACCTTCTCCCGCCCTCTCCACCCCAACTTCAACCCATCACTACTATGATTAAATGGCTTTGCTTCAGCTCCCACCCATAAACTACATCCTGGCTCATTTTTAACAAACACCCGGACATCTTTACATCATGGGAACATAATTTTGCCCCTCAGAATTATCTGATTAAGATTCTGACCTTATTTCTTCTTTAAAAAACTTCTTGCAAATAGATGTTCCAATGCAGGCATTGCATTTATCAAGACCGAGGAAAGTTCTTCCAAAATTGTAGCTGGTTCTGACTCGGGGCACCAGAGAAGGTGAAGGAGGAGCTGGCAAGGAGACAGAACAGCTCAGGGCTGAGACCCAAAGAAACAGGGCTGGCCAGCCCAGGCGGAGGGCAATAGCCTCAGGCCCTAGCTGGGGCTCCATCGGGGCCACTGACTCCAGCTGCAGCCTCCAGCTGTCCACTCAGGGCTGTGCAGAAGCAGGTCTTGGCAAAAGAAAGGGGGCTGGCTTCAGGACGTTGACCCCATCCCAGCTCCCAGATTTCTGTTTGAGGATGCTAAGGAGCTTGGGGCTAATGAGGCTGGGGAGGAGGTGAGGAAGTCCATGGAGGATGCTGATAACACCGTTTCCAGAGTTACTCTTCCTCTCCCTGTGGTAGCTGCCACAGGCTGGGAGGGGCTGACTGACAGATTTTGGGAAGGACAATGGTCAGGGCTTCCCTGTTGCAGTCCCTTTGACAAACACAGGATATCCTGGCTGGGCAGAAAAGGTCCATGCAGGATGTGCATCCGACCTGGGTTCCACCTGGGAGTTTCAAAGGATCCTGAGGGCCTCCACCCTCTACTGTTTTAATTCTAGGTCTATGTGTTCCTGTAGATCACACACACACACACACACACACACGCGCGCACACACACACACACACACACGCACACACACACACCAATTTTCCCCCACTGTGCAGTGGATAATTTGGCCTGCTCCTTAACCACATTTCTCTTCCACTTTGACCATATTTCAGCCCTGTACTCCCCCACATGCCTGAAAGTCTCTTTACCACCATGTCTCACTTCTCAGTGGCTGACTTGATTTGGTGAGATTTAACTGTCCCAAAATTGCCTTCCTCTTGACACCAAGATAAGGTCCACATCATGGAATAGACAGGAATGCTAATTTATGAATTGAGAGAGCCTATGAGGACCAAATCAGGGAAGGCAGGTTTAGGCTGGGAGAAGGAAAAAGGGAGGTAAGAAGGGGCCAAGGATGGCTTCAGGAGAACTTGGGAGTTTTACTAAAGATTAGTGGGAAGAGCAGGGTAACGGTAGTTCTCTGATGGTTAAGTTTGTTCTTATTAGCCAATTGTGTATCTTCCTCAGTCAAATGTCTGGTGGTGTTTGTTTTTTATTGTTGGATTGTGAGAATTCTTTGTACATTTTTAGATACTAGTCCTTTGTTGTATATCTGGCTTGCAAATATTTTCTTCCAGGTGGTAACTTGTCTTTCATCTCCTTGACAGGATCTTTCTCAGAGTATAAGTTTTTTCTTTTCTTATTTTATTTATTTATTTGTTATTATTGAAAATATTATAGATGTCTCCCCCTTTTTCCCCATTGACCTCTCCTTCTCATCTTTACCCTACTTCTGCCTTCTCCAGCCTAATGTCCGTGTCTCGGAGTAAAAGTTTTTATGTTGATGAAGTCCAATTTGTCAATTTTTCCTTTTATGGATTATGCTTTTAGTATCAAGTGTAAGAATTCTGCATAACTCTAAGTCCCAAAAACTTTCTCCTATGGTTCCTTATGCTGTAAACATTTCAGAGTTTTATATTTTACATTTAAGTCTATGATCCATTTTTTTGAGTTTTAAGTGGGTAGTGTTGCATTTTTTTAATTAAAAATTTTTTAAATTAATTTGTTTTTGTTACAGATGTTTCTTCTCCCCCCCATTGACACTCTATTCCCCATCGCCCCTGCACCATCCCCAGCTTTGTTGTCTATGTCCATTGGTCATATATGCATACATATAAGATCTGCGATTTATCTCTTTCCCCCAAAACCCCTCCTCTGAGGCTTGTCAGTCTGTACACCATCTCTATTTGTCTGGGTCAGTTTTATTCATCAGGTTGTTTATGTCATTATATTACACAAATAAGTGAGATCATGTGATATTTGTCCCTCTCTGCTTGGCTTGTCTCGCTTACTATAATACTCTCCAGGTCCCTCCATGCCATCTCAAAGGATAAGAGATCTTACTTTCTTACAGCAGCGTAGTACTCCATTGTGTATATGTACCACAGCCTTTTTATCCACTCATCTACTGATGGACACATGGGTTGTTTCCAGATCTTAGCTATTGCAAATAGGGCTGCAATAAACATGGGGGTACATATATTTTTTCTGATTGCTGTTTCAGGTTTCTTAGGGTATATTCCTAGAAGTGGGATCACTGGGTAAAATGAAGGGTCAATTTTTAATTTTTTGAGGTCACACCATATTGTTTTCCATAGTGGAGGCACCAGTTTGCATTCCCACCAGCAGTGTACTAGAGTCCACTTTTCTTCACATGCTCACCAAAACTTGTTTGATGATTTATTGATGGCAGCCATTCTGACAGGTGTGAGGTGATACTTCATTGATATTTTAATTTGCATTTCTCTGGTGATTAGTGATGTTGAGCATTTCTTCATATGTCTCTTGGCCATTTGTATGTCCTGTTTGGAGAGGTGTCTATTAAGTTCCTCTGATCATTTTTTTTTAAAATAATTTTTGTTACAGATGTTTCTCATTTTTACCCCACTGAATCCCCCCTCCCCCTCCCTCCCTACGCTGTCCCCAGCTTTGTTGTCCATGTCCATTGTTCATGCATACATGCATATAAGTTCTGTGGTTTATCTCTCCCTCACAACCATCTCTTCTGGAGATTGTCCATCTGTACCCCACTTCCACATCTCTGGGACTACCCCATTCCTCAGACTCTTAAGTTCACTATATTCCACAAATAAGTGAGATCATATGATTCTTGTCTTTCTCTGTTTGGCTTGTTTTACTTAGGATGATACTTTCCAGGTCCCTCCATGTAGTCTCAGAGGACAAGAGATCTTTCTTTCTTACAGCTGCGTAGTACTCCATTGTGTATATGTACCACAGCTTTTTTATCCATTCGTCTACTGATGGACAGTTGGGCTGTTTCCAGATCGTAGCTATTGTAAATAGTGCTGCTACAAACATGGGGGTAAATACATTCTTTCTCATTGGTGTTTCAGGCTTCTTAGGGTATATTCCTAGAAGTGGGATCACTGGGTCAAATGGAACTTCAATTTTTAATTTTTTGAGGTAACACTATACTGTTTTCCATAGTGGCTGCACCAGTCTGCATTCCCACCAGCAGTGTACTAGAGTCCCCTTTTCTCCACACCCTCACCAACACTTGTTGTTTGATGATTTGCTGGTGGTGGCCATTCTCACAGGTGTGAGATGATACCTCATTGTTTTAATTTGCATCTCTCTGATGATTAGTGATGTTGAGCATTTCTTCATATGTCTCTTGGTCATTTGTATGTCCCGTTTGGAGAGGTGTCTATTTAGTTTCTCTCCCCATTTTTTAATTGTTTTTTTTTTTTTTGTCTTCCTTTTGTGGAGTTGTATGAGCACTCTCTATATATTGGATATTAACCCCTTATCTGATATATCACTGGCAATTATGCTCTCCCATTCAGTGGGTAGCCTTTCCGTTTTGATGATTATATCTTTTGCTGTGCAGAAGCTTTTGAGTTTGATGTAGTCCCATGTGTTCATTTTCTCCTTTGTTTCTATTTCCTTAGGTGATGTATCAGTGAAAATTCTGCTGCGTATGATGTCTGAAATTTTGTTGTCTACAGTTGCTTCTAGGATTTTTATGGATTCATGAGTCACATTTAAGTCTTTTACCAATTTTGAGTTTATTCTTGTGTAGGGTGTAAATTGATGGTATAGTTTCATTTATCTGCATGCTGCTGTCCAATTTTCCTAGCACCATTCATTAAAGAGGCTGTCCTTACTCCACTGTATGCTCTTACCACCTTTGTCAAACATTAATTGAGCATATTGCCTTGGGACGATTCTGGGTTCTCTGTTCTGTTCCACTGGTCTATATACCTGTTCTTGTGCCAGTACCAGGCTCTTTTGAGTACAGTGGCTTTGTAGTATAACCTGAAATCTGGTAATGTGATTCCTCCAACTTTGTTTTTCTTTTTCAAGATTGCTGTGGCTATTCGAGGTCTTCTTTGGTTCCACATAAACTTTTGAAGTACTTGTTCTAATTCTGTGAAGTATGTCATTGGTATTTTGATGGGGATTGCATTGAATCTATAGATTGCTTTGGGTAATATGGATATTTTAATGATGTTAATTCTTGCAATCCATGAATAGGGTAAGTGCTTCCACTTTTTTATATCTTCCTCTATTTCTTTTTTCAATGACCTGTAGTATTCTGTGAATAGGTCCTTTATTTTTTCGGTTAAGTTTATTCCTAGGTATCTTAATTTTTTTGCTGCAATGGTAAATGGGATTGTTTTCTTAGTTTCTCTTTCTGGGAGTTCATCATTGGTGTATAAGAATGCCATCGATTTCTTGACGTTAATTTTGTATCCTGCTACTTTGCCAAATTTATTTATTAAGTCTAGTAAATTTTTAATGGAGTCTTTGGGGTTTTCTACGTATAGTATCATGTCATCTTCAAATAATGACAGTTTCAATTCCTCCGTTCCAATTTGGATCCCTTTTATTTTTTCTTCCTGTCTGATTGCTGTGGCTAAGACTTCCAGTACTATGTTAAATAAGAGTGGCGAAAGTGGGCATCCTTGCCTTGTTCCTGTTGTTAAGGGAAATGCTTTTAGTTTTTGCCCATTGAGTATGATGTTGGTTGTAGGTCTTTCATATATGGCCTTTATTATGTCTAGATATAATCCCTCTATTCCCACATTGCTCAGCGGTTTTATCAGAAATGGATGCTCGATTTTTTTGAAGGCTTTTTTGGCATCTATTGATATGATCATGTGGTTTTTATTCATTTTATTTAAGTGGTGTATCACGTTTATTGATTTGCGAATATTGTACCAGCCTTGCATCCCTGGGATGAATCCCACTTGGTCATGGTGGATAATTTTTTTTGTTGTATTGCTGAATCCGATTTGCTAGTATTTTGTTCAGGATTTTGGCGTCTATGTTCATCAGGGATATTAGCCCGTAGTTTTCTTTCTTTGTAGTGTCTTTTTCTGGTTTTGGAATTAGAATTATGCTGGCTTCATAAAACGAGTTTGGAAGTCTTCCTTCTTCTTGAAGTTTTTGAAATAGTTTGAGGAGAATGGGTGTTAGTTCTTCTTTGAATGTTCGGTAAAACTCCCCCTGGAAGCCATCTGGGACTGGGCTCCTGTTGCTGGGAGAGTGTTGATTACATCTTCAATTTCTTCTGTTGATATTGGTCTGTTCAATTTTTCTATGTCTTCCTTGTCCACTCTTGGGAGACTATGTGTTTTTAGAAATTTGTCCATTTCGCTTAGGTTGTAGAATTTGTTGCCATATAATTGTTCATAGTAGTTGTTAACAATCTTTTTTTTTTTTGGTGTCAGTTGTTACTTCTCTTTCATTTCTGATTTTGTGTATTTAGGTTCTCTCTCTTTGTTTCTTGGTGAGTCAAGCTAAGGGTCCATCACTCTTGTTTATCTTTTCGAAAAACCAGCTCTTTGTTTCATTGATCCTTTGAATTGTTTTTTTGGTCTCTATGTCATTTATTTCTGCTCTGATCTTTACTATTTCCTTCCTTCTACTTGTTCTGGGGTTTTCTTTTTGTTTGCTCTTTAGTTCTTAAGGTTGTGAGGTTTGATAGTCTATTAGAGATTTTTCTTGCTTCTTGCGGTAGGACTGTTGTGCTATGCACTTCCCTCACAAATCTGCTTTCTCTGCATCCCATAGATTTTGTGAGTTGTGTGTTCATTTTCATTGGTTTCCAGGAAGTTTTTGATTTCTTCCTTGATCTCCTCGGTGACCCATACATTGTTTAATAACATGATATTTAGCTTCAATGTGTTCAAGTGTCTTTGTATGTTCTTCTTGCAATTGATTTCTAGTTCCATGATATTGTGATCTGAGAGGATGCTTGATATGATTTCAGTCGTCTTGAACTTGTAGAGACTTAGTTTGTGTCCTATCATGTGGTCTATCTTTGAGAATGTCCCATGTGCACTTGAGAAGATTGTGAATTCTTTAGTTTTGGGATGTAATTCTCTGTAGATATCTATTAAATTATTTCGTCTTGTGCTAATGCATTCCCTTAGCCTTTTTTTTTTTTTTTGGTCTGGGAAGCTCTTTATTTGACCTTCTATTTTGAATGATTGCTTTGCTGTGTAGCGTAGTCATGGTTTCAGATCCTTGTTTTTTATGACCTTGTTTACTTCATGCCATTCCCTTCTGGCCTGTAGTGTTTCTTGTGAGAAGTCAGCTGAGAGCCTTATGGGATTTCCTTTGTAGGAAACCTGTTGCTTCTCTCTTGCTGCTTTTAGGATTCTCCCTTTGTCTTTAATTTTTGGCAGTTTGATTACTATGTGTCTTGGTGTGGGCCTGTTTGGGTTCCTCTTACTTGGGGCTCTCTGTGCTTCTTGAACTTGAATGCCTTCTTTCTTAACCAAATTTTGAAAGTTTTCTGTCACTATTTCTTTGAATATATTCTCTAACACTTGCTCATTTTCTTCTTCGGGCACTCCTATGATGCAAATATTATTACGTTTCCAGTTTTCCCACAGTTCTCTTAAGCTGTCTTCCTGTTTTTTAATCCTTTTTTCTTTTTGTTTTTCTGATTGGTTGATTTTTTTCTACCCTGTCTTCTAATTCACTGATGTGGTCCTGAGCTTCCTCTACTCTGCTATTTAGACCTTCCAATGTGTTTTTCATTTCTGATATTTTATTCTTCATTTCTTCTTTGTGGTTTTTAATTTCCAACTGGATGATTTTCACCATTTCTATTTCTTTACTCATGGTGCTCATGTCCTTAGACATGCTGTTGTGCTTCCTCAAGATCATAGCTCTGAATTCTAATTCTGTTAACTTGCTTAACTGCACCGCATTTATCTCATCATTGGAAGAGGTCTCTTGTTCTTTCATTTGGCTTTTGTTTCTGTTTTTCACCATTTTGGCTATCACAGTGGGCTTTGGACTCTGCCAAATTTTCCCTGTGGGTGTTGGTGTTCTGCTGTTTGTGGCTCCCTCTCTTGGGTTTGGATGAGGCAGAGAGGACCCACTTTAAAAACCACTGTCAAGTCTTAATTTTCCTGGTTAGAGTTGCTAGCCCAGGGAATGGTAGTTATCCTCTAGCTTTCTTGTCTGGAGGCTATTAGTAGTGGTCACCTGAAGAACCTTGGTTTCTGAGTTGCCTGAAAAACTCCCTCAGGTGCTCAGTGTAAGAGGATTTCCCTAGGTTGTGGTAGATGCTGGTTGTTAATGGCCCTCAATTAGCATTTCAGTGGCCACCAGGTGGGGTTGAATCTCCGAGGGAGGGGCCAACACCTAGCCCCAGGACCCTGGGAAGGAGTAAGATGACCACAGTCCTGCGTGGCTGCACTCAGCATAAACTCTGAGCACCCTCCAAATCCCGAGTGTCCCCACACAGTTTCAGCCCAGTCTTCCTTCCCTCTGCCGGAGTCCAAGGTGAGTGGCTGCTGCCAATTTAGCCTCTGTCTGGACTCTCCATCGTGGAGCTGCCTGGGACTTTTAACCGAGGGCGCTGCTCCCATCTAAGGGCCGCTGAGGCCACAGCACCAGCCGAGGGCGTAGCACCCAGCTGAGGCCACCGGACCCAGCCACATTCTCCGACCCAGCTGAGGTGGCAGCAGCTTCCAGACAAGTCCCCTGGTCCCAGCCGTGTCCGTTGGTCCCAGCCCAGGCCGCTGCAGACCGTGGGCTCCCAGCCCCCTCTCACATCCTCGCAAGCCTACCAGGATTGAGTCAGTGTCCCTGGTTATGTGGTGCTCAAAGCTGCCTTTTGGTTACCCCTTCCTGATGATTGGTCTTTATTTTCATTGTAATTCCAGTTTGGTCCTGGGAGATGGTCTGTGTAGCTTCCATTCACTCTGCTGCCATTTTTTCCCCTCCTCTCCGCCCATTTTTTAATTGGGTTCTTTGTCTTCCTTTGGTTGAGTTGTATGTGCACTCTCTATATATTTGAAATTAACCCTTTATCTGATATATGGTCTCTATTATATCGAGATATGATTCTTCTATTTCCACATTGCTGAGCATTTTGATGAGAAATCGGTGGTGGATTTTGTCGAATGCGTTTTCAGCATCTATTGATATAATCATGTTGTTTTTATTCTTCATTTTTTTATGTGGTGTATTACATTTATTAATTTTCAAGTATTGTACCAGTCTTGCATTTCTGTGATGAATCCCACTTGGTAATGGTGAATAATTTTTTTGATGTAATGCTGGATCAATTTTGCAAGTATTTTGTTCAGGATTTTGACATCTATGGTCATCAGGGATATTGGCCTATAGTTTTCTTTCTTTGTAGTGTATTTTTCTGGTTTTAGAATTTGAATTATGCTGGCCTCATAAAACATGTTTTGAAGTCTTTTTTAATTTTTTGAAATAGTTTGAGGAGAATGGATGTTAGTTCTTTGAATGTTCAGTAAATCTCCCCCGTGAAGCCATCCAGGCCTTGGCTTTTGTTTTCCTGCAGAGTCTTCATTACCTCTTCATTTTTTTTAGTTGTTATTGGTGTGTTCAAGTATTTTATCTCTACCCAGTCCAGTTTTGGGAGACTATGTATCTCTAGAAACTTTTTCATTTCGCTTAGATTGTTGAATTTGTTGCCATATAATTGTTCATAGTATTTGTTAATGATCCTTTGTATTTCTGTGTTGTCAGTTATTATTTCTCCTCATTCATATCTGACTTTGTGTGTTCTCTCTCTTTGTTTCTTGGTTAGTCTAGCTAAACTAAGGGTCCATCAATCTTGTTTATCTTTTCAAAAAACCAGCTCTTTTTTTTTTAATGATTCTTTGAATTGTTTTTGGTCTCTATGTCATTTATTTCTGCTCTGATCTTTATTATTTCTTTCCTTCTACTTGCTCTTTGGTTTTCTTTTTAGATCTTTAAGTTGTGAGGTTAGGTAGTCAATTAAAATTATTTTTTGTTTTTTGAGGTAGGCTTGTAGTGCTATGAACTTTTCTCTCAGAACTGCTTTCACTGCATCCCATAGATTTTGTGTTGTGTCTTCATTTTCATTGATATTTTGGAAGTTTTAAATTTCTTCCTTGATCTCCTCGGTAACCCATTCATTGTTTAATAACATGCTATTTAGCCTCAATTTGTTCAAATGTCTTTTCATGTTGTTGTTGCAATTGATTTCTAGTTTCATGCCATTGTGATCTGAGAAGACGCTGGATATGAATTCAATGTTCTTGAACTTGTGACTAAGATTGTGCCCTAAAATGTGGTCTCTCTTTGAGAATGTCCATGTGCACTTGTGAAGAATGTGAATTCTGCAGTTTTGGGGTCCAATTTTTTGTAGATATCCATTTACTTTGTTAAATTTTTTTTTTTATCCTCACCTGAGGAAATTTTTCCATTTTTGTTCAGATAGAGTGGGAGGGAGAGAGAGGGAGAGAGAGAGAAACATCATCGTGAAAGGGACACATTGAGTGGCTGCCACCTGCACAACCCAACCAGGGCCAGGGACAAACTGCCACCGAGGTATGTACCCTTAGCGGGAACTGAACCCGGGTCTCTCCAGACTGCAGGCTGTTGTTCTAACCACCTAGCCAAACTGGCCAGGGCTCATTTACTTTATCTGATCTAGTGCTTCATTTAGAGTCACTGTTTCCTTGTTAATTCATTTTTAGAGGATCTATTCAGTGATGTCAGACTTCAGTTAAAGTCTCCAGCTATGATTTTATTGCTGTCAATTTCTCTTTAAAGTCCTCCAGAAGATTTTTAATATATTTTGGTGCTCCTATATTGAGTGCATACATGTTTACCAAGGTTATATCTTCCTGTTGGATAGATCCTTCAATATTATGTAGTGTCCTTGTTTGTCTCTAGTTATGGCCTTCATTTTGAAATTTATTTTATCAGATATGAGTGTTGCTACCCCAGATTTTTGTTTCTTTCCTTTTGCTTGGAAATTTTTTCATTCTTTCACTTTTAACCAATGTGACTCTTCTGTTGTGAGGTGGGTCTCTTGTAATCAACATATATATGATTCATGCTTCCTTATTTAGTCAGCTACTTTGTGTCTTTGTATTGGAGCATTCAAACCATTTACATTTAAGGTGATAATTGATATGTACTTCTTTATTGCTATGTTTGTTTAGTGTGGTAATATTTTTCTTTATATTCCTTCTACTAATCACAGCATCCCTTTTAGTGTTATTTGTATTTATTTTTTAATTTTATTTTTGTTACAAATATTTGTCTATTTTTACCCCATTGACACCCTTCTCCCCATCACACCCACCCCATCTACAGCTTTCTTGTCTATGTCCATTGGTTATGCGTACATGCATATAAGTTCTGTAGTTTATCTCTTCCCTCCCCCCACCCCCCCCTTCTGAGGGTTATCAGTCTGTACTCCACTTCCACGTCTTTGGGTCTACCCTATTCCTCAGACTGTTATGTTCATTATATTCCACAAATAAGTGAGATCATGTGGTATTTATCTTTTTCTGCTTGGCTTGTTTTGCTTAGGATAATACTTTCAAGGTCCATCCATCTTGTCTCAAAGAATAAGAGATCTTTGTTACAGCTGCATAGTACTTCATTGTGTATATGTACCACAAATATTTTTAAAATTTTATTTTTATTTCTGTTACAGATATTTCTCCTTTTTTACCACATTGACACCCTTTTCTCCATCACCCCGCCCCATCCCTGGCTTTGCTGTCCATGTCCATTCGTTATGCGTGCATGCATATAAGTTGTGTGGATTATCACTTCCCTCCCTCCACTTCCCTCCCTCCACTAACCCCTTTTCTAATGGCTGTCAATCTGTACTCTACTTCCATGTTTCTGGGTCTACCCTATTCCTCAGATTGTTATGTTCATTATATTCCACAAATAAGTCAGATTATGTGGTATTGGTCTTATTCTGCTTGGCTTGTTTTATTTTGGATACTACTTACCAAGTCCCACCATATTGTCTCAAAAAATAAGAGATCTTTTTTTCTTATAGCTGCATAGTACTCCACTGTGTATATGTACCACAGCTTTTTTATCCATTTGTCCACTGATGGACACTTCGGCTGTTTCCAGATCTTAGCTATTGCAAATAGTGCTGCTATAAACATGGGGGTACATATATTCTTTCTGATTGGTGTTTCAGGCTTCTTAGGGTATATTCCTAGAAGTTGGATCACTGGGTCAAATGGAACTTCAATTTTTAATTTTTTGAGGTAACACTATATTGTTTTCCATAGTGGCTGTACCAGTCTGCATTCCCACCAGCAGTGTACTAGAGTCCCCTTTTCTCCACACCCTCGCCAACACTTGTTGTTTGTTGATTTGTTGGTGGTGGCCACTCTGACAGGTGTGAGATGATACTTCATTGTTGTTTTAATTTGCATCTCTCTGATGATTAGTGATGTTGAGCATTTCTTCATATGTCTCTTGGCCATTTGTATGTCTTGTTTGGAGAGGTGTCTATTCAGCTCCTCTGCTCATTTTTCAATTGGGGTCTTTGTTTTCCTTTTGTTGAGTTGTATGAGTACTCTATATATTTTGGAAATTAACCCCTTAACTGATTATCATTAGCAATGATGCTCTTCCATACAGTGGGTTTACATTTTGCTGGTTGTTTCTTTTGCTGTGCAGAAGCTTTGAGTTTGATGTAGTCCCATGTGTTCATTTTTTTTCTTTGTTTCTGTTGCCTTAGGTGATGTATCAGTGAAAATTCTGCTGCGTATGATGTCTGAAATATTGTTGCCTACATTTTCTTCTAGGGTTTTTATGAATTAACGGATCAGATTTAAGTCTTTTATCCATTTTGATTTTATGTTTGTGTATGTTGTAAGTTGATGGTCTAGTTTAATTTTTTTACATGCAGTTGTCCAATTTTTCCAACACCATTTATTAAAGAGGCTGTCTTGACTCCATTGTATACTCTTGCCTCCTTTGTGAAATATTAATTGAGCATAATGTCTTGGATCCATTCCTGGGTTCTCTGTTCTGTTCCACTGGTTTATATGTCTGTTCTTGTGCCAGTATCAGGCTGTTTTTATTACAGTGGCTTTGTAGTATAACCTGAAATTTGGGAATGTGATCCCTCCTACTTTGTTATTCTTTTCCAAAATTGCTGTTGCTATTCAAGATTTATTTTGGTTCCATATGAACTTTTGAAGTGTTTGTTATAGTTCTGTGAAGTATGTGGTTGGTATTTTGATGAGGATTGCATTGAATCTATAGATTGCTTTGGGTTGTATGGACATTTTAATGATATTAATTCTTTGAATCCGTGAACAAATTATGTGCTTCAACTTTTTAATATCTTCCTCTATTTCTTATTTTAATGATCTGTAGTTTTCTGTGAATAGGTCTTTTATTTCTTAGGTTAAGTTTATTCTTAGGTATGTTAATTGTTTTTTTTGCCGCAAAGGTAAATGGGATGGTGTTTTTCATTTTTCTTTCTGTGTGTTCATTATTGGTGTACAGTCAGCCCTTGATTATCATGCTTAATCAGTTTCTGACTCTACTGCAATAAATGAATTTTTGTAAATTAAATTTATTGAATTATATATTGAATATTTTCACAGTTCATGCACAGAAAACCTGTTTCCAGCCTATTATATATGTTTCTTAACATTATTAGAGACCTCTAGACATGAAATAACACCCTTTAGTCACCATTACACTAATATTACCCAATATATTAGATGAAATAAGAGAAAATAAGACATATTAAACATTACAAATATTATATGATTATTATTGTACATTTAATTACACACACACATAGTTCTTATATACAACCACTAGCCTATGAAAATAGTGCAACTTGATAGGGAGAAGATGGCAGCAGGCAGGAACGGAGAGAGGGTGAGTGTGTAAGAGAGTAACTGAGTGTGTGAGAGAGTGTGAGTGGATGGGAAGGTGGATGACTTAATCTGAGCAGTGCAAAACCTCAGAGCAGAAGGTCCCTGTGCTGTGGATGGAGCAGTCTGCTACTGCAGTAAGCGGCCCTTCAGAGCACTTCTCCCTGTGAGTCAGTGAGGTCCTGACATTTTGGAAGGTACCAGGTCTTCCCTGGGAGAAAGCAGTGGGAGTGGCTAGAGCCCAGCAACCTGAGCCCACCAGTATACCTGGAACCATTGGACAAGTGGGCATTCTGTAAAAACACAAACCTGTGCACAGTAGTGGAGCTCCCAAGGTGCTCGTCACTAAAGCCACTGATAGCCAGGAGCCCAGCACCATCCCCCATAGTAGCAGCCCAATCAGAGTCTAGATATAACCCCAGCAACAGAGGCTTGGGAAAAGACATCCATCCCCAGGCAACAGAAGCACAGAGCATCAGCTGAGACCCATCCCCAAAAACTACAACAAAAGCAGAGCAGGAGTTGAGACCCAAGGGGCAGTAGCACTCCCCAGCTGCCCGCTGTGGGACCTGGGGTTCCACAAATGCCTGTGTGGTCCAGTAGCCCACAACAGCAGTAGTAAGATGGAGTTTGAGGGAGACTGGTGTGATCCAGCTGCCCGCTCGCAGGACCTACAGGGTACAGGGGCACCAGAAAGACCTGTACAATCCAGCTGTGCAAATGATAGACATGGAAGATGTGAAAATGAAGGCAGAGTAAATAGAAGCTATGCAGAAAATCTCCCAGGACCAAACGTAAATTACAACTAAAATTTTAAAAAATCCACAGAAAAGCAGCAGGACAGTACCATATAACCAGGGATGCTGGTAGGATATGCTAACATGTGAGAGGGTGGCATGCTGGGAGACCACAAACAGCAGCAATCTTAGCTGTGAGCAGTGCCCTTGGGGAATAAAAACCAAGCCTGCTCCACAGCACAGAGAGCCTGGACAGAGAGCTAAAATAGCCACAGCCACTCACCTGGGTGCTACGGCAGAGGGAGGACAGACTGGGCTGGAATTATGTGGGGACACCTGAGATTTGGAGGGCACTCAGAGTTTTTGCTGAGTTGCAGCCACAAAGGATGGTGCCCAGAGTGCTCCTTCCAGAGCTGTGGGGAAAAGCAGCAACCTGCCCCTCTCAGAGATTCAGCCTTTTCCAGGTGAGGCAAAGAATTGCAAATTGAGGCTCATTAACAACCAGCAGTTATCCCCCCTCTGAAAATCCTCTTATGCAGATCATCAGGGATACATCCAAGGCACTGAGTAACTAGGACTACTAACCACCAGGAAAAAGCTAGAGGATAACTGAACTATTCCTGGTCTTGCAAATTTACCCTAGAAAGTAGGACTTGACAGTGGTGTTTAACATGGGCCCGCACAGGCTCAAACAAACCCTGTAGAAGGAGCCAAAAACAGCAGAACACCAACACCCACAGGGAAAAATTGGCAGGCTCCAAAACCCACTGAGACAGCCAAAATGGTGAAATAAAAAAATAAAAAAAAAAAAAAGAAAAAAAATAAAAAATAAATCCCAACTGAAAGAACAAGAGAACTCTGTAGAAGATGAGATCAGTGAAAAGCAAATTATCAAAGGTAGAGTTCAGAGCCATGATCTTGAGGAAGCTCAACAACATGGGTGAGAACATCAGCACCATGAGTAAAGATATAGAAACATTAAAAATCAATCAAGTGGAAATGAAGAATGACATAGCAGTAATTAACACATTGGAAGGACAAACAAGCAAAATAAAGAAACTGAGGACTGGATCAGTGAATTAGAAGAGAGAGTAGATAAAAATCAACCAATCAGAAAACAAACAAACAAAAAAAAACAAAACAAAAAACCCCACAAACAATTAAATAACAGGAAGACAGGTTAAGAGAACTGTGGGACAAATGAAAACATAATAACATTTGCATCATAAGAGTCCTTGAAGAGGAAGAAAATGGGCAAGGGTTAGAGAATATATGTGAAGAAATAGTGACAAAAAACATCCCTGACTTGGTGAAGAAAAAAGGCATTCAATTTCAAAAAGCACAGAGAGCCCCAAGTAAGAAGAACCCAAACAGGCCGACACCAAGACACATAATAATTAAACTGCCAAAAATTAAAGACAAAGAGAGAATCCTAAAGGCACCAAAGGATAAGCAACAGGTTACCTACAAAGGAAACCTCATAGGGCTCACAGCTGACTTCTCAACAGAAACACTACAGGCCAGAAGGGAGTGGCATGAAGTAATCAAGGTCATGAAAAATAAGGATCTCAATCCAAGTTGACTCTACCCAGCAAGGCTATTATTCAAAATAGAAGGTAAAATAAAGAGTTTTCCAGACCAAAAAAGGCTAAAAGAATATATTAATACCAAACCATCACTGCAAAATATGCTAAAAGGACTGCTGTAATTGAAGAAATAGTAAGAAAACTAGAACCACACTAAACAAAAATGGCAATAAATAAGTATATATCAATTATCACCTTAAATGTGAATGGTTTGAATGCTCTGATAAGAAGACACAGAGTAGCTGACTGGATAAGAAAGCATGACTCACATATATGTTGTTTACAAGAGACCCACCTCACAATAAAAGACTCATATAGGTTAAAAGTGAAGGGATGGCAAAAATATTTTTCAAGCAAAAAAAGCTGGGGTAGCAATACTCATATCTGATAAAGTAGATTTCAAAATGAAGGCCATAACTAGAGACAAAGAAGGCCACTACATAATATTAAAATGATCTATCCAACAGGAAGATATAACCTTGATAATATATAAGCACCCAATATAGGAGATCCAAAATACATTACAATTTTTTTGGAGGACTTCCAAGGAAAAATCAACAGCAATACAATCATAGCAGGGGACTTCAATACACCGCTGACATCACTGGATAGGTCTTCTAGACAAAAAATTAACAAGAAAACACAGACTCTAAATTAAGCACTAGATCAAATGGATTTAATAAATATCTACAGAGAATTACACAAAACTGCAGAAATCACATTCTTCTCAAGTGCACATGGACATTCTCAAATATAAACCACATGTTAGTACACAAACTAAGTCTTACATGCAGAAGACCACAGAAATCATATCAAGCATCTTCTCAGATAACAATGGCATGCAACTAGAAATCAATTGCAACAAGAACATGCAAAGACATTTGAAAACATAGATGCCAAATAGCATGTTATTAAACAATGAATGAGATACCATGGAGATCAAGGAAGAAATTAAAAACTTCCTGGTCACCAATTAAAATGAGCACACAACAAATGATGCAGTGAAAGCAGTTCTGAAAGGAAGTTCGTAGCACTACAGGCCTGCCTCCAGAAGCAAGAATAATTTCTAATAGAATATCTAACCTCACAACTTAAAGAACTTGAAAGCAAACTAAAAGAAAACCCCAGACCAAGTACAAGGGAGAAAATAATAAAGATCAGAGCAGAAATAAATGACATGGGAACCAAAAAAAAAAAAAAATTCAAAGGATCAATGAAACAAAGAGCTGGTTCTTTGAAAAGGTAAACAAGATTGATGGATCCTTAGCTAGACTCACCAAGAAACAAAGAGAGAGAACCCAAATACACAAAATCAAAAATGAAAGAGGAGAAATCATAACTGACACCACAGAAATGCAAAAGATTGTTAACAAATATTATGAACAATGATGTGGAAAAAAATTCGACAATCTAAGTGAAATGGGCAAATTTCTTGAAACACAGTCTCTCAAAACTGAACCAGTAAGAGATAGCCATCTTGAACAGACCAATAACAACAAAAGAAATTGAAGATGTAATCAAGACTCTCCTAGCAAACAAAAGCCTAGACACGGACGACTTCACAAGGGAATTTTACTGAACATTTCAAAGAACTAATACCCATTCTTCTTGAACTGTTTCAAAAAATTCAAGAAGAAAGATGACTTCCAAACACGTTTTATGGGGGCACCATAATTCTAATTCCAAAACCAGAAAAAGACACTACAAAGAAAGAAAACTAAAAGCCAATATCCCAGATGAACATAGATGCCAAAATCCTGAACAAAATATAAGCAAATCGAATCCAGCAATACATCAAAAAAATCATTCACCATGACAAGGTGGGATTCATCACAGGGATGCAAGGCTGGTACAATATTTGCAAATCGAAAATGTGATACACCACATAAACAAAATAAAAGATACAAATTATATGATCATATCAATAGACCCTGAAAAATCATTTAACAAAATCCAGCACCCATTTCTGAGAAAAAAGCTCAGCAATCTGGGAATAGAGGGATAATATTTCGCGATTATAAAGACCATATATGAAAGACCTACAGCCAACATCAAACTCAATGGGAAAAAATTAAAAGCATTTCCCTTAAGAACGGAAGTAAGACAAGGATGCCCACTTTCACCACTTTTATTTAACATAGTACTGGAAGTCTTAGCCACAGCAATCAGACAGAAATAAAAAATAAAAAGGTCCACATTGGAAAGGAGGAAGTGAAATTGTCATTACTCGCAGATGAAATGATACTATATGTAGAAAACCCCAAAGACTCCATCAAAAATTTACTAGATTAAATAAATGAATTTGGCAAAGTAGCAGGATACAAAATTAACATCAAGAAATCGGTGGCATTCTTATACACCAATGATGAACTCACAGAAAGAGAAACTAAAAAAACAATCCCATTTACCATCACGGCAAAAAAATTAAGATACCTAGGAATGACCTTAACCAAAGAAATAAAGGACCTATTCGCAGCAAACTACAAGATATTGAAAAAAAAAAGAACAGGAAGATAAAAAAGATGGAAGCACATACCTTGTTCATGGATTGGAGAAACTAACATCATTAAAATGTCCATATTACTCAAAGCAATTTATAGATTCAGTGCAATCCCCATCAAAATACCAACCACATACTTCACAGAACTAGAACAAATACTTCAAAAGTTCATATGGAACCAAAAAAGACCTCAAATAGCCACAGCAATCTTGAAAAAGAAGGACAAAGTCGGAGGGATCACATTACCAGATTTCAGGTCATACTACAAAGCCACTGTAATCAAAACAGCCTGGTACTAGCACAAGAACAGACATATAGACCAGTGGAACAGAACAGAGAACCCAGAAATGGACCCAAGACAATATGCTCAATGAGTATTTGACAAAGGTGGCAAGAGCATACAGTGGAGTAAAGACATCCTCTTTAATACATGGTGTTGGGAAAATTGGACAGCTACATGCAAAAAAAATGGAACTAGACCATCAACTTACACCCTACACAAGAATAAACTTAAAATGAATAAAAGACTTAAATGTGACTCATGAATTCATAAAAATCTTAGAAGAAAAAGTAGGCAAGAAATTTCAGACATTCTACGCAGCACAATTTTCATTGATACATCACCTAAGGCAACAGAAACCAATAAGAAAATGAACACATGGGACTACATCAAACTAAAAAACTTCTGCACAGCAAATAATACAATCTTCAAAATGGAAAGATAATCCACTGTATGGGAGAGCATAATTGCCAATGATATATCAAATATGGGGTTAATTTTTAATAAATATATAGCGCTCATACAACTCAACAAAAGGAAGACAAAGAACATAATTAAAAAGTGGGCAGAGGAACTAAATAGACACCTCTCCAAACAGGACATACAAATGGCTAAGAAACATATGAAGATATGCTCAACATCGCTAGTCATCAGAGAGATGAAAATTAAAACATTGAGTTATCATTTCACACCTGTCAGAATGGCCGCCATAAACAAATAATCAAACAACAAGTGTTGGCAAGGGTGTGGAGAAAAGGAGACTTTAGTACCCTGCTCATGGGAATGCAGACTGGTGCAGGCACTATGGAAAACAATATGGTGTTACCTCAAAATATTAAAAATTGAACTTACATTTGACCCATTGGTCCCACTTTTAGCAATATACCCTATGAAGCCTGAAACACCGATCAGAAAGAATATATGTACCTCCATGTTCATAGAAGCACTATTTACAATAGCTAAGATCTGGAAACAGCCCAAATGTCCATCAGTAGATGAATGGTTAAAAAAGCTGTGGTACATATACACAATAGAGTACTATGCAGCTTTAAGAAAGAATGATCTTTTATCATTTGAGATGACATGGAGGGACCTGGGAAGTATTATCCTAAGCGAAAGAAGCCAAACAGAAAACGACAAGTGTCATATGATCTCACTTATTTGTTGAATATAATGAACATAACAGAGTGAGGAATGGGGTAATCCCAGAGACATGGAATTGGGGTACAGACTGACAATCCTTAGAAGAGTAGTTGTTGGGGGAGAGATGAACCACAGAACTTATATGCATGTATGCGTGAACAATGGACATGGATAACAAAGCTGGGGACAGGGCAGGGAGGGAGGGGGAGGGGGGATCAGTGGGGGAAAAAGGAGAAACATCTGTAACAACATTTAATTAATTAATTATTTCAGAGAGAAAAAGAAAAGAAAATAGTGCAACTTGTTTGATGATGAAGCAATGAATATAAAGACATGTACTGTACAGCAAATTAGAGCATGGTTGCTTCTGATGTGTAGTGATGTAGAAGCATGTATGAAAGAAACAAACTTGCATGAGGCTGAACCAATCAGTGGCCAGGATAGGAATAGGATAGGATAGCCAATCAGTGAACAGTATGCTCTGTTTGCTTGGTTTTACCACACCCAATTTTTGGGAAAAAAGTTATTGCCTGCACACAAGGAGTGGTCGAGCAGTTCAACCTGGCATGGAAGAATTTGTGCAGGTGCTCGAATATATAAACCTACAGCCCATAGGTACAGTAATTTTAATTTTAATTGTTATACAGTGGTGTATAATTGACTCAGACAACTGAGCACATACTGTATTATTTTCACTGTCTCGATCAACTTTTTAATGAATATATTTGAAAAAACTGCGATAGAGTGAAGCCGTGAAAGTTGAAACATGAAGTGGCGAGGGATGACTGTATAATAATGCCATCAATTTCATAATGGTAATTTGTATCCTGCTACCTTGCCAAATTTGTTTATTAAGTCTAGCAGATTTTTCATGGAATATTTAGGGTTTTCTATGTACAATATCATGTCATCTGCGAATATTGACTGTTTTATGTCCTCTCTAATTTGGATCCTTTTTATTTTTTCTTTATATCTGATTGCTGTGGCTAAGACTTCCAGTACTATGTTAAATAAGAATGGCGATAGTGGGCATTTCTGTCTTGTTCCTGTCTTTAAGGAAAATGCTTTTAGTTTTTGCCCATTGAGTATGATGTTGGCTGTAGGTCTTTTATATATTACCTTTATTATATTGAGATATGATTCCTCTATTCCCACATTGCTCAGTATTTTTATCAGAAATGGGTACTGGATTTTGTCAAATGCTTTTTCAGCATCTATTGATATGATCATGTGGTTTTTATCTTTCATTTTGTTTATGTGGTGTATCATATTTATTGATTTGCAAATATTGTGTCAGCCATGCATCCCTAGGATGAATCCCGTTTGGTCATGGTAAATAATTTTTTTAATGCATTTCTGGATCCTATTTGCTAGCATTTTTTTTTTTTTAGGATTTTGGCATCTGTGTTCATTAGGGATATTGGCATGTAGTTTTCTTTCTTTGTACTGTATTTATCTGGTTGTAGAATTGGAATTATGCTGGCCTAATAAAACAAGTTTAAAAGTTTTAATTCTTCTTGAATTTTTTGAAATGGTTTGAGGAGAATGGGTGTTAGGTTTTCTTTGAATGTTCGGTAAAACTCCCATGAAGCCATCCAGACCTGGTCTTATTCACTGGGAGAGTCTTGATTACCTCTTCAACTTTCTTAGTTATTCTTGGTCTGTTCACGTTTTCTATTTTTTCCCAGTTCAGTTTTGGAAGACTATATGTTCTAGAAATTTGTCCATTTTGCTTAGTTTGTCGAATTTGTTGCCATATAATTGTTTATAGTATTTGTTAATGATTCTTTGCATTTCTGTGGTGTCAGTTGTTAGATTTTTTTTTTTCCTTTCATTTCTGATCTTGTGTATTCGGGTTCTCTATCTTTGTTTCTTGGTGAGTCTAGTTAAGGGTCCATCAATAATTGTTTATCTTTTTGAAAAACCAGCTCTTTGTTTCATTGATCATTTGAATTGTTTTTTTTTGGTCTCTATATCATTTATTTCTTCTATAATCTTTACTATTTCCTTCCTTCTACTTGCCCTGGCGTGTTGTTTTTGTTTGCTTTCTAGTTCTTTAAGTTGTGAAGTTAGATAATCCTTTAGAGATTTTTCTTGTTTCTTGAGGTAGGCCTGTAGTGCTATGAACTTCCCTCTCAGAACTGCTTTCGCTGAATCCCATATATTTTGTGTTGTTGTGTGTTCATTTCCATTGGTTTCAAGAAATTTCTTTCTTGATCTCCTGGGTAACCCATTTATTGTTTAATAACATGCTATTTAGCATCAATGTGTACAAATATCTTTGCATATTGTTGTTGCAATTGATTTCTAGTTTTATGCCATTGTGATCTGAGAAGATGCTTGATATGATTTTAATCTTCTTGAACTTGTAGAGGCTTAGTTTGTGACCTAACATGTGATCTATCTTTGAGAATGTCTCATGTGCACTTAAGCAGAATGTGAATTCTGCTGTGTTGGTGTGTAAGTCTCTGTAGATATCTATTAAATCCATTTTATCTAGTGCTTCATTTAGAGTCTCTCTTTTCTTGCTAATTTTTTGTTAAGAAGACCTATTCAGTGATGACAGAGGGGTATTGAATCCCCCTGCTATGATTGTATTACATTTGATTTCTTTTTTCAAGTCCTTCAGAAAATTTTAAATGTATTTTTGTGCTCCTATGTTAGGTGCATATATGTTTACCAAGGTTATATCTTCCTTTTGGATAAATCCTTTCAATATTATGTAGTGGCTTTTTTCTGTCTGTAGTTATGGACTTTATTTTGAAATATATTTTGTCAAATATGAGCATTGCTACCCTAGCTTTTTTTTTTTCTTTCCCTTTGCTTGGAAGACTTTTTTCCATCCCTTCACTTTCAAGCTATGTGAGTCTTTTGCTGAGGTGAGTCTCTTGTTACTCTGTGTCTTTTTATCAGAGCATTCAATTCATTTACATTTAAGGTGATTAATAATATGTACTTATTTATTGCCATTTTTGTTTAATATGGTTATATATATATATATTTTATATTTTTTCTACTAATTATAGCGGTTCTTTTAACATTTCTTGCAGTGCTGGTTTGATTTGACCTTCTATTTTGAATGATAGCCTTTCTGGATAGAGTAGGCTTGGATTCAGATTCTTGTTTTTCATGACCTTGATTACTTTATGCCATTCCCCTCTGGCCTGTAGTGTTTCTGTTGAGAAGTCATCTGAGAGCCTTATGGGTTTTTTTTTATAGGTAACTTTGCTTATCTATTGCTGCCTTTAGGATTCTCTGTCTTCCATTTTTGGCATTTTAATTACTATGTGTCTTGGTGTAGGCCTGTTTGAGTTCTTATTACTTGGGGCTCTCTGTGCTTCTTGAACTATAATTCCTTCTTCCTTCATCAAATTAGGGAAGTTTTCTGTCACTAATTTTTCAAATATATTCTCTAACACTTACTCATTTTCTTCTCCTTTGGAGACTCCTATGATGTGAATAGTATTACATTTCCAGTTGTCCCACAGTTCTGTTAATCTGTCTTCTTGTTTTTTAATTGTTTTTTCTTTTTGGTTTTCTGATTGGTTGATTTTTTTCTACCCTGTTTTCTAACTCACTGATCTGGTTCTCAGCTTTCTCTACTCTGCTGTTTAGTCTTTATATTGTGTTCATTATTTCTGCTATGTCATTCTTCATTTTTTCTTGGTGGTTTTTCATTTCCAATTGGTTGATTTTCAATGTTTCTATGTCTTTATTCATGGTGTTGATGTTTTTATTCATGCTGTTGAGCTTCCTCAAGATCATGTTTCTGAATTCTAGCTCTGTTAACTTGCTGAACTGCATTTCAATGATCTCATCTTCAGTAGATGTCTCTTGTTTTTTTTATTTTTATTTTTTTCATTTGGGATTTGTTTCTTTGTTTCACTATTTTGGCTATCTCAGTGGGTTTTGCAGCTTGCCAAATTTTTCCTGTGGGTGTTGGTGTTCTGCTGTTTGTGGCTTCCACTACTGGTTTTGGATGAGCATGGGAGAACCCACGTTACACACCACTGTCAAGTGTTACTTACCTGGGTAGAGTTGCAAGCCCAGGAAATGTTCAGTTATCCTCTAGCTTTTTGCCTGGAGGCTGTTAGTCTTAGTTACTTGAAGAGCCTTGGGTTCTCAGCTGAATGAAAAACTTTCTAATATTTTCAGCTTAAGGGGATTTTCTGAGAGTGGGGCAGATGCTGGTTGCTAATGAGCCTCAATTTGCATTTCAATAGCTCACCTGGGTGGGGTTAACTCTTCAAGGGAGGGGCTGCCACCTCTTCCCAGAGCCCTGGGAAGGTGTAAGATGGCCATTGTCCTGCATGGTCACAACTCAGCAAAAGCTCTGAACATCCTCCAAATCCTAAGTATTCCCACACATTTCCAGTTCATTCTGCTTTTTTTGTCCTGGAGCCCAAGATGAGTGGCTGTGGCTATTTTAGCGCCATGTCCTGGCTCTCTGTGCTGTGTAATGGTCTTGGGATTTTAACTCTGAGGGCACTGCTCAGAGCTAAGTCCACTGCTCTTCGTGGGCTCCCAGCCCCCCTCTCTGACCTCTGCAATTCTATCAGAATCTATTCAGTGTCCCTCGTTATATTGTCCTCAAAATTTCTTTTTCCTGACGATTTGTCTTTATTTTAGTTGTAATTCTAGTTTGGTCCTGGGAGATGGTCTGTGTAGCTTCCATTCACTCTGCCGCCATTTTGAAATCAGGAAGTTTTTAATTTCTTCCTCGAACTTTTTGGTAACCCATTCATTGTTTAATAACATGCTATTTAGCTTTCATGTGTTCAAATGTCTTTGCATGTTTTTGTTGCAAATAATTTCTAGTTTCATGCCATTGTGATCTGATAAGGTGCTTGCTATGATTTCAATCTTCTTGAACTTATAGAGACTTAGTTTGCGTCCTAACATGTGGTTTATTTTTGAAAATGTCCATGTGCACTTGAGAAGAATGTAAATTCTGCAGGTTTGGTATATAATTTTTTGTAGATACATATTTAATGCATTTGAAGTAGTGCAGTGAGGTCGAATGACTCATTCACAGGGGTCACCTAAGACCATAGGAAAGCACATATTTTCGATGGTCTTCAGAACTGAGACACGCCTCCTCTATCCATCTCCAGGTGGGTTTGCCCACATTCAGATACACACACATACAACATGAGGAATGGTATAAATGTGTCGCAGCATTAGAAAAGTTGAGAACCACTGATTTAGTGTATCATTTAAAGTGTCTCTTTCCTTGTTAATTTTTTTCTAGAGGCTCTGTCCAGTGATGTCAGTGGGGTGTTGAAGTCCCCTGCTATGATTGTATTGCTGTCGATTTCTTCTTTGAAGTCCTCCAGAAGATTTTTAATATATTTTTTTGCTCCTATATTGGGTGCATATATGTTTACCAAGGTTATATCTTCCTGTTGGATAGATACTTTCAACATTATGTAGTGGCCTTCTTTGTCTCTAGTTATGGCCTACATTTCGAAATTTATTTTATCAGATATGAGTATTACTACCCCAGCTTTTTTTTCCCTTTCCATTTGCTTGGAAGATTTCTTTCCATTTCTTCACTTTCAATCTATGTGAGTCTTTTGTTGTGAGGTGGGTTTCTTGTAAACAACATATATATGAGTCATACTTTCTTATCCAATCAGCTTCTCTGTCTTTTAATCAGAGTTCAATCCATTTACATTTAAGGCGATTATTGATATGTACTTATTTATTGCCATTTTTGTTAATTGTGTTCATATTTTTTTTCCTATTGCTTCTATTAATCACAGCAGTCCTTTTAACATTTCTTGCAGTGCTGGTTTGGTACTTATATATTCTGTTAGCCTTTTTTTTTTTTTTTTTTTGTCTGGGAAGCTCTTTATTTGACCTTTTATTTTAAATGATAGCCTTGATGGATAGAGTATTCTTGGATTCAAATCCTTGTTTTTTATTATTTTGATTACTTCATGCCATTCTTTTCTTGCCTGTCATGTTTCTGTTGAGCATTCAGCTGATAACCTTGTGGGTTTTTTTTTGGGGGGTAAGGTCTTGCTTATTTTTTGCTGCCTTTAGGATTCTCTCATTGTCTTTAATATTTGGCATTTTAATTATTATGTATGTTGCTGTGGGCCTGTTTGGGTCATTCTTACTTGGGGTCTCTATGTTTCTTGAACTTGAATGCCTTCTTCCTTCTTCATGTTAGGAACGTTTTCTGTCACTATTTCTTCAAATATATTCTCTAACCCTTGCTCATTTTCTTTCTCTTCTAGATTTCTATGATGTGAATGTTGTTACATTTCCAGTTGTCCCACAATTCTCTTAAGCTGTCTTTTTGTTTTGTTTTTTCTTTTGATTTTTTGATTGGTTGATTTTTTATAATTTAATTTAATTTTTCTTATTGATTAATTTTTGTTACAGATGTTTCTCCTTTTTCACCCACTGATTCCCCCCTCCCCATCCCTCCCTGCCCCTTCCCCAGATTGTTGTCCATGTCCACTGTTCATGCATACATGCATATAAGTTCTGTAGCTCATCCCTCGCCCACCTCCCCCTCTTTAGGTGATTGTCAGTCTGTACCCCGCTTTTGCATCTGTGGGACTACCCCATTCCTCAAACTGTTATGTTCATTATATTCCACAAATAAGTGAGATCATATGAAACTTGTCTTTCTCTGATTGGCTTGTTTCACTTAAGATGATACTTTCAAGGTCCCTCCATGTCGTCTCAAAGGATAAGAGATCTTTCTTTCATACCGCTGCATAGTACTCCATTGTGTATATGTACCACAGCTTTTTTATCCATTTGTCTACTGATGGACACTTGGGCTGTTTCCATATCTTAGCGATTGTAAATAGTGCTGCTACAAAGATGGGGGTAGTATATTCTTTCTGATTGGTGTTTTATGCTTCTTAGGGTATATTCCTAGAAGTGGGATCACTGGGTCAAATAAAAGATCAATTTTTAATTTTTTGAGGTGACACCAAATTGTTTTCTATAGTGGCTGCACCAGTCTGCATTCCCACCAGCAGTGCACTAGAGTCCCCTTTTCTCCACACCCTCGCCAACACTTGTTGTTTGATGATTTGTTGATGGCGGCCATTCTGACAGGTGTGAGGGGATACCTCATTGTTGTTTTGATTTGCATCTCTCTGACGATTAGTGATGATGAACATTTCTTCATAAGTTTCTTAGCCATTTGTATGTCCTGTTTGGAGAGGTGTCTATTTAGTTCCTCTGCCCATTTTTTAATTGGATTCTTTGTCTTCCTTTTGGGGAGTTGTATGAGCACTCTATATGTATTGGAAATTAACCCCTTATGTGATATATCATTGGCAATTATGCTATCCCATACAGTGGGTCGCCTTTCCATTCTAATGATTGTATCTTTCGCTGTGCAGAAGATTTTGAGTTTGATGTATTCCCATGTGTTCATTTTCTCCTTTGTTTCTATTGTCTTACGTAATGTGTCAGTAAAAATTCTGCTGTGTATGATGTCTGAAATTTTGTTGCCCACAGCGTCTTCTAGGATTTTTATGGATTCATGAGTTACATTGAAGCCTTTTATTCATTTTGAGTTTATTCTGGTGTAGGGCGTAAGTTGGTGGTCTAGTTTCATATTTCTGCAAGTAGCTGTCCAATTTTTCCAGCACCATTTATTAAAGAGGCTGTCCTTACTCCACTGTATGCTTTTGCTACCTTTGTCAAATATTAATTGAGCATATTGCCTTGGGTCCATTTCTGGGTTCTCTATTCTGTTCCACTGATCTATATACCTGTTCTTGTGCCAGTACCAGGCTGTTTTGATTATAGTGGCTTTGTAGTATAACCTGAAATCTGGTATTGTGATCCCTCC
Source organism: Molossus molossus (assembly GCF_014108415.1). Taxonomy (NCBI): domain Eukaryota; kingdom Metazoa; phylum Chordata; class Mammalia; order Chiroptera; family Molossidae; genus Molossus; species Molossus molossus. The sequence goes on along the minus strand of NW_023425355.1, from coordinate 108,626,503 downwards.
AACTTTGTTCTTCCTTTTCACGATTGCTGTGGCTATTCAAGGCCTTTTTTGGTTCCATATGTACTTTTGAAGTAATTTTTCTAATTCTGTGAAGTATGCCGTTGGTATTTTGATGGGGATTGCATTGAATCTATATATTGCTTTGGATAATATGGACATTTTAATGATGTTAATTCTCCCAATCCATGAACAGGGTATGTACTTCCTCTTTTTTATATCTTGCTCTATTTCTTTTTTCAATGACATGTAGTTTTCTGCAAATAGGTCCTTTATTTCTTTGGTTAAGTTTATTCCTGGGTATCTTAATTTTTTTTGCCACAATGATAAATGGGATTGTTTTCTTAGTTTCTCTTTCTGGGAGTTCATCATTGGTGTATAAGCATGCCATCGATTTCTTGACGTTAATTTTGTATCCTGCTACTTTGCCAAATTCATTTATTAAGTCTAGTAAACTTTTGGTGGAGTCTTTGGGGTTTTCTATGTACAGTAATATGTCATCTGCAAATAATGACAATTTCACTCCCTCCTTTCCAATTTGGATCCCATTTATTTTTTCTTCCTTTCTGATTGCTGTGGCTAAGACTTCCAGTACTATGTTAAATAGGGTTGGCGAAAGTGGGCATCCTTGCCACAGGAGTTCTTAAGGGACATGCTTTTAGTTTTTGCCCATTGAGTATGATGTTGGCTGTAGGTCTTTCATATATGGCCTTTATTATGTCTAGATATGATCCCTTCATTCCCACACTGCTGAGCGTTTTTATCAGAAATGGAAGCTGGATTTTGTCGAAGGCTTTTTTGGCATCTATTTTTATTATCATGTTTTTTTTATTCTTCATCTTATTTATATGGTGTATGACATTTATGGATTTGCGATAATTGTACCAGCCTTGCATCCCTGGCATGAATCCCACTTGGTCATGGTGGATAATTTTTTTGGTGTATTGCTGGATTCATTTGCTAGAATTTTGTTCAGGATTTTGGCATCTATGTTCATCAGGGATATTGGCCTGTAGTTTTCTTTCTTTGTTGTGTCTTTTTCTGGTTTTGGAATTAGAATTATGCTGGCCTCATAAATCGAATTTGGAAGTCTTTCTTCTTCTTGAATTTTTTGAAATAGGTTGAAGAGAATGGGTATTAGTTCTTCTTTGAATGCTCGGTAAAACTCCCCCGTGAAGCCATCTGAGCCTGGGCTTTTGTTTGCTGGGAGAGTCTTGATTACATCTTCAATTTCTTCTGTTGTTATTGGTCTGTTCAAGTTGTCTGTCTCTTCCTGATCAAGTTGTCTATCTCTCCTGGGAGACTATGTGTTTCTGGGAATTTGTCCATTTCACTTAGATTGTCGAATTTGTTGCCATAAAATCGTTCTTAGTAGTTGTTAATGATCTTTTGTACTTCTGTGGTGTCAGTTATTATCTCTCCTCTTTCATTTCTGATTTTGTGTATTTGGGTTCTTTCTCTTTGTTTCTTGGTGAGTCTAGCTAAGGGTCCATCAATCTTGTTTATCTTTTTGAAAAACCAGCTCTTTGTTTTATTGATCCTCTGAATTGTTATTTTTGGTCTCTATGTCATTTATTTCTGCTCTGATCCTTAGTATTTCCTTCCTTCTACTTGCTCTGGGGTTTTCTTTTTGTTTGCTCTCTAGTTCTTTAAGTTGTGAGGTTTGATAGTGTATTAGAGATTTTTCTTCTTTTTTGAGGTAGGCCTGAAGTGCTATGCACTTCCCTCTCAGAACTGTTTTCGCTGCATCCCATAGATTTTGTGTTGTTTTGTCTTCATTTTCATTGGTTTCCAGGAAGTTTTTAATTTCTTCCTTGATCTCCTCGGTGACCCATTAATTTTTTAATAACATGCTATTTAGCTTCCATGTGTTCAAATGTCTTTGTATGTTCTTCTTGTAATTGATTTCTAGTTTCATGCCATTGTGGTCTGAGAAGATGCTTGATATAATTTCAATCTTCTTGAAATTGTAGAGAGTTAGTTTGTGCCCTAACATGTGGTCTATCTTTGAGAATGTTCCATGTGCACTTGAGAAGAATGTGAATTCTGTAGTTTTGGGGTGTAGTTCTCTGTGTACATCTATTAAATCCATTTGGTCTAGTGCTTAATTTAGAGTCTCTGTTTCCGTGCTAATTTTTTGTCTAGAGGATCTATCCAGTGATGGGAGCGGGGTGTTGAAGTCCCCTGCTATGATTGTATTGCTATCAATTTCTCCTTTGAAGCCCTCCAGAAGTTTTTAAATATATTTTGGTGCTACTATATTGGGTACATATATGTTTATCAAGGTTATATCTTTCTGTTGGATAGATCCTTTCAATATTACGTAGTGGCCTTCTTTGTCTCTAGTTTATGGCCTTCATTCTGAAATCTATTTTATTAGATATAAGTATTGCTACCCCAGCTTTTTTTTTTCTTTTCCGTTTGCTTGAAAGATTTTTTTCCATTGCTTCACTTTCAATCTATGTGAGTCTTTTGTTGTGAGGTGGGTCTCTTGTAAACAACATATAGATGAGTCATGCTTTCTTATCCAATCAGCTACTCTGTGTCCTTTTATGGGAGCATTCAGTCCATTTACATTTAAGGTGATTATTGATATGTACTTATTTATTGCCATTTTTGATTAGTGTCATTCTATTTTCCTTCCCATTTCTTCTGGTAATTACAGCCATCCTTTTAACATTTCTTGCAGTGCTTGTTTGATGCTAATGTATTCCCTTAGCCTTTTTTTTTTTGTCTGAAAAGCTCTTTATTTGACCTTCTATTTTGAATGATAGCCTTGCTGGGTAGAGTAGTCTTGGATTCAGATCCTTGTTTTTCATGACCTTGATTACTTCATGCCATTCCCTTCTGGCCTGTAGTGTTTCTTGTGAAAAGTCAGCTGAGAGCCTTATTGGGTTTCCTTTGTAGGTAACCTGTTGCTTATCTCTTGCTTCTTTTAGGATTCTGTATTTGTCTTTAATTTTTGGCAGTTTGATTACTATGTGTCTTGGTGTGGGCCTGTTTGGGTTCTTCTTACTTGGGGCTCTCTGAGCTTCTTGAACTTGAATGCCTTCTTCCTTCACCAAATTAGAGAAGTTTTCTGTCCCTATTTCTTTGAATATATTCTCTAGCCCTTGCTTACTTTCTTCTTCTTCAAGGACTCCTATGATGGAAATATTATTCTGTTTCCAGTTGTCCCACAGTTCTCTTAAGCTGTCTTCCTGTTTTTTAATCGTTTTTTTCCTTTTTGTTTTCTGATTGGTTGATTTCTTCTAGCCTGTCTTCTGATTCACTGATCTGGTCCTCAACTTCCCCTACTCTGCTTTTTAGCCCTTTCAATGTGTTTTTCATTTCTGATATGTCATTCTTCATTTCTTCCTGTTGGTTTTACATTTCCAACTGGTTTATTTTCAACATTTCTATGTTTTTACTCATGGTGCTCATGTCCTTACACATGCTGTTGAGCTTCCTCAGCATCATGGCTCTAAATTCTAGTTCTGTTAACTTGCTTAACTGCACCTCATTTATTTCATCTTCCGTAGAGGTCTCTTGTTCTTTCATTTTGCTTTTGTTTCTGTTTTTCACCATTTTGGCTATCACAGTGGGCTTTGGACTCTGCCAAATTTTCCCTGTGGGTGTTGGTGTTCTGCTGTTTGTGGCTCCCTCTCCTGGGTTTGGATGAACCAGGGAGGACCCACTTTAAACACCACTGTCAAGTCTTAGCTTTTCTGGTTAGTGTTGCTAGCCCAGGGAATGGTAGTTATCCTCTAGCTTTTTTTGCCTGGAGGCTATTAGTACAGGTCACCTGCAGACCCTTGGTTTCTGAGTTGCCTGTAAAACTTCCTCAGGTGCTCAGTGTAAGAGGATTTCCTGAGAGTGAGGCAGGTGTTCGTTGTTAATGGGCCTCAATTAGCATTTCAATGGCTACCAGGTGGGGTTGAATCTCTGAGGGAGGGGCTGCCGCCTCTCCCCAGAACCCTGAGAAGGAGTAAAATGACCACAGTCCTGCGTGGCTGCACTCAACAAATCTCTTAGCACCCTCCAAAACCCGAGTGTCCCTACACAGTTCCAGTCCAGTCTGCCTTCCCTCTGCCGGAGCCCAAGGTGAGTAGCTGCTGCCGATTTTGCCTCTGTCCGGACTCTGTGTCCTGGAGCCGCCTGGGACTTTTAACCAGAGGGCGCTGCTTCTAGCCAAGGGTGGCCGTGGCTGTGGTACCAGCTGAGGGGGTTGCACTCAGCAGAAGCCCCAGGACTGAGCCGCGGTAATGGGACACTACAGAGGTGGCAGTAGCATCCAGCACAGTCCCCTCATCCCCGCGAGTCTGCGCGGCACCCGCCGAGGGCTTAGTACGCAATGTTCATGGGACTCAGCCTTGGTAGCATCGTCCCGCCGAGTCCCCTGGTCCCCGCGAGTCTGTGCGGCACCAGCCGAGAGCTTAGCAGGTGACAGAGTTCCCATGGCCCATGCAGGGTCGCAAGGGAGGCGGTAGCAGTAACTTACGGCCTAGTTCCCTGTTCCCTGCCCAGGCCGCTGCGGACCGTGGGCTCCTGGCCCCCTCTCGCGTCCTCGCAAGCCTACCAGGATTGAGTCAGTGTTTCTGGTTATGTGGTCCTCCAAGGTGTCTTTCGGCTGCCCTTTCCTGACGATTTGCCTTTATTTTTGTTGTAAATCCAGTTTGGTCTTGGGAGATGGTCTGTGTCGCTCCATTCACTTCGCCACCATTTCTCCTAGATGATCAATCTTATTTTATCTTTTGAAATAACCAACTCTTGGTTTCATTGATCTTTTTTTATTGTTTTCTTTCTTTCTTTCTTTCTTTCTTTCTTTCTTTCTTTCTTTCTTTCTTTCTTCTATCGTTTATTTGTGATCTAATTTTTATTATTATTTTTATCTACTAACTCTGATTTTTCTTTTTGTTCTCTTTCTAAATCTTTAATTTGTTAGGTTAGATAATTTATTAGAGATTTTTCTTCTTTTTTTAAGTAGGCCTGAACTGTTATGAACATTTTTTCAGTACGGCCTTTACTGTGTCCCATAGATTTTGTGTGGTTGTGTGTTCATTTTTAGTAGTTTCCAGGAAGTTTTTGATTTCCTTCTTGATCTCATTGGTAGCCCATTCATTGTTTAATAACATGCTATCGAGCCTCCATGTGTTTAAAATTTTTGAGTATTTTTATTGTAATTGATTTCTAGATTCATGCCATTGTGATCTGAGAAGATGCTTGATATGATTTCAATCTTTGTGAACTTGTAGAGACTTAGTCTGTGCCCTAACATGTGGCCTATCTTTGAGAATGTCCTGTGTGTACTTGAGACGAATGTATATTCTGCAGTTTGGGGGGTGAAATGTTCTGTAAATATCTATTAAGTCCAACTGATCTAGTTCGTCATTTAAGGACTCTGTATCATTGTTAATTTTTTGTTTAAAAGATCTGTCTAATGGTGAGTGGGGTGTTACAGTCACCTACTATGATTGTATTGTTATTGATGCCTACCTTAAAGTCCTCCAGAATTTTTAAAATATATTTTGGTGTTCCTATATTTGCTGCGTATATGTTTACCAGAGTTATAGTTTCGTTCTGGGTTGATTTTAAAATATTATGTAGTGACCTTCTTTGTCTGTTATTACGGTCCTCATTTTGAAGTCTATCTTATCAGATATGAGTATTGCTACACCTGCATTTTTTTTTTCATTTTCATTTGTCTGGAAACAATATTTTTTATCCTTTTATTTTCCTCCCATCTGAGTCTTTGGTTGTGAGGTGGGTCTCTTGTAGACAGTAAACATATGGGTCATGCTTTTGTATACATTCAGCTACTCTGTGTCTTTTAATTGGTGTGTATAATCCATTTAAATTAAAGGTTATTATTGATATGTACTTATTTATTGCCATTGTTATTTATTATGGTTTTTGTTTCTCTTTCTTTTTCTTCTGTTTATTCCAGCAGTCCTTTTAACATTTCTGGGAGTGCTGGTTTGGTACTTATATTCTTTTAGCCTTTCTTTCTTTTTTTCTTTGTCTAAAAACTCTTAATTTTACCTTCTATTTTGAATGATAGACTTGCTTGATAGAGTAGTCTTGGGTTCATATCCTTGTTGTTTATTACCTTAACTACATCATGCCATTCACTGGTCTGCAGTGTTTCTGTTGATTATCTCCTGCTGCCTTTAGGAGTCTCTCTTTATCTTTAATTTTTGGCATTTTAATTATGTGTCTTGACGTAGGCCTTTTTGGGTTCTTCTTACTTGGGGCTTTCTGTGCTTCTTGAACTTGTATGCCTTTTTCCTTCACCAAGCTATGGAAGTTTTCTGTCACTATTTCTTTAAATATATTCTTGAACTGTTGCCCATTTTCTTTTTCTGGAACTCCTATGATGTGGTTTTTGTTATGTTTCATGTTCCACAGTTCTCTTAAGCTGCCTCCTGTTTTTTCTTTTTTTTTTCTTTTTTGTTGTCTGATTGGGTGATTTTTTTTTACCCTGTCTTCTAGTTTACTGATCTGATCTTTGGCTTCCTCTATTCTGCTGGTTATTCCTTCCAATGTTCTTTATTTCTGCTATGTCATTTTTCTTTTATTTAATTTATTTTTGTTACAGATGTTTCTCCTTTTTCTCCCATTGACACCCTCCTCCCCCTCCCTCCCCTTCCTATCCCCAGCTTTGTTGTCCATGTCCATTGGTCATGCATACATACATATAAGTTCTGTGGTTTATCTCCCCCCACCCCCTCTCCTGGGGATTGTCAGTCTGTACCCTACTTCCACATCTCTGGGACTACCCTGTTCTTCAATGCTATGCCATTTTTCATTTCCACTTGGTGGTTTTTCATTTCTAATTGGTAGATTTACATTGTTTCTATATCTTTACTCATGTTGTTGAGCTTCCTCATAATCATTACTCTGAACTCTACCTCTGATAACATGCTTAATTCCATTTCATTTATCACTTCTTTTGCAGAATTCTCTTGTTCTTTCATTTGGGATTTGTTTCTTTGTTTCACCATTTTGGCAGTCTTAGTTGGTTTTGGAACCTGCCAAATTTTTTCCTGTTGTTGTTGGTGTTCTGCTGTTTGTGGCTCCCTCTACTTGGTTTTGATGAGTGTGGAAGGACCCACATTAAACACCACTGTCAACTCTTTCTTTCCTGTATACAGTTGCAGGTCAAGCAAATATCCAGTCATCTTCTTGCTTTTGTATGCAGCCTATCAGTCTCAGTTACTTAATGGTCCTTGAGTTGTAGCTCTCAATGGCATAAAAAATTCCTTAGGTGGACAGGGTAAGAGGATTTTCAGGGGTTGGGGCAATTGCTTTCCCCTGGGTTAAAGTTGGTTTGATAAGAAAGTGGTTTCTGCGATGTGGATTGTTGGCTTAGTGGGAGATCTAGACCTTTACCTTCACAGCTCAGTCCCCGAGCCAGAGGGTGTTGTTAAATTTTTGAGGGAGGTGCTGTTGCTTCTTTTCCAGGTTAAAACAGATGTGTACTCAACAGAGATGGCTACTAAAGCCATGGGAAAGGGGCTCAACATAGAAAGTCGGGCCTCAGTCTTCAAAGCTCTATCCTCAGAGCCAGAAACCCCAACAATGAGACACCTTTTTTTCTCCTCCTTGCTTGTTGGTAGACTCTAGCTATTAACGAGACTCAGTTTGCATTTATCCAGCCAGGTGGTGTCAAATTTCTGAGCAAAGGACCATTGCTTCTCCTCCAGGCTCTGGTAAGGGGCTCTCTGTGTAAGATGGCTTGTGTCCTTTGAAGGAATGATTCAGCATACAACTCGTGTTCTCCTACTCAGTTCTCTCCCCAGTGCCATGAACCCCTGACTCTCTTCACCTAGTTGCAGTCCAGTCTGCCCTCCCTCTGCCAGAGCCCAAGTTGAGTGACTAGCTGATTTAGTGCATCTATCCTTCAGGGAAGTGCTGGTATTTCCTGCTCCTCAGCTCTGGTCATTTCCTCAGCCATTTATTTTGTGGGAGCCTCTCCCTGTTTAGCCACTCTGTGTTGTGGAGCAGCACTCTGTGCTCTGAAGCCAGCATGGGGTTTAAACATCTGAATTCTCAACAGAAAATGCTCACAGCTAGGACAGCCCTCAACTGCTGCCTTTGGGCACCCAGCCAGCCCTTTTGTTTGTGCCTCTTCAGGTCCTATCAGCCTGGATTTGATGTCCTCTTTATGTCCCTGGCTATATGGTTCTCTCCAGCTGCTTTTCAGTTGTTTCTTCCCAATGACTTCTCTTTATTTTAGTTGTAATTCCAGTTTGGCCTTGGGAGACAGTCTGTGTAGCTTCCATTAACTCTGCCACCATTTTTGAGATCTCTCTCTATTGCTGTTTTACCAGTCACTGGTTGAAGATATTTGGGTTGTTTTCAGTTATTATGGAAAAAACTACTGTAAACATCTGTATACAAGATTTAATATAAATTTTCATTTCTCTGGGATAAATGTCCATGAGTACAAGTGCTGAACTATGTAGTAATTGCATGTTCATTATTATTTTTTAAGAAATTGCCAAACTGTTTTCCAAAGTGTGCCATTTCATATTTCTATCAGGAATATGTGAGAGATCCAGTTTTGCTGTATTCTCCCCTTCATTTGGCATTTTCTCTAGTTTTAATTTTAAGTGTTCTAATAAGTATGTAGTAATATCTCATCATGGTCTTAATTTGCATTTCACAAATCGCTAGTGATGTTGAATATCTTTTCATGTGCTTATTTTCCATCTGCATATTATCCTTTATAAAATGTTCCTTCATGTATTTTTAAAAAAAATAACTTAAAAGCTGTTCAGTTTTGAGAACCCAGAACAGGTACTTTCAAGGTGTGAGACCCTAGGCAGAACCAGCCTCAAAGTTATGGAGGCCCTGCTTGCTGAGATACTTGGAGCTATAACCTGCCATGCTTCAGTCCTGTTGCACAGGGCCAGGCAGGGACAGTAATTCACATTGGCTTGCACTAGAGAATCTCCAAAAAGGCCTGGGATTGATACTCCAAGGGGCCAGCTTCAACAACATTGGAGCAAAATCCAGTGAACTCCACAGATAGGAAATCCAGAAAAGTTTTTTTCTCTTTCTTCTCTTTTTTCTTTTATATCTATTATTACTTTCTTTTCCTCTATTTTTTCCTCTTTCTTGTGCCTTTCAATTCAATTAAATTTCCTTTTCTCCATTTTTCTATTCTTTTTCTTTTATTCATTATTATTACTTTAAAAAATTATTTCTTTTTCTTTTAATTTTTACTCTTATTCTATTTATTTTCTCTTTTTTTTCTGTTCTTTTATATTCTCTCTTTCTGTTTCTTTTATGTTCCCTCTAATTCTTTTGGTTTAGTGTCTCTTAGTATTATTTTCTTTGTCAGCCTTTTTTGTTGCAGGTGTTGTTCTGTTGTTGTTGTTGTTTTTTCATGTTATTTTTGGTTTGGCCTTGTTTTCTTCTGTCAGCACCTGTATAAGAATTGGCATGACTTGGTTGGCGTTGAGCTTCACAATCAGTAAACCTGAGGGCTAAGTTCCCCCATGAATGAGACAATAGCAATTAATACCCAAATATAACAGAAGGGACCACATAATCTACACAAGGGACATTCATAAATACCCATCTCAGATGATCAAAGAGATCACACCACTGAGTCACACAGGAAGGCCATCCCACCAAGACTGCGGCGCATAGCAATTGTATCCAATACACAGAAACAAACACAAAGAAATAGCAAAAATGGGGGAAACAATGCAACAGGCCCCCCAAAAAGAACAAGAAAAATCTCCAAAAAAAGAGCTAAAGGAAATGGAATCATGCAATTTATCTGAAATGGAGTATAAACTAATGGTTTTTAGAATGCTCAACAATATGAAAAGGTCATATAAATCATGAAAAACAAACCAGTTGGAAATGAAGAATGACATAACTGAAATTAACAGTAGTCTAGAAGAAGTAAAGGATTGAATCAATGAATTAAAAGTCAAGGTAGAGAAGATCACTCAACTACAGCAGCAAAAAGAAAAATTACTTAAAATGCATGAGGATAGGTTAAGGAAACTTTGGGACAAGATGAAATGGAACAACATCTGCATCATTGGGATACTGGAGGGAGACAAAAGTGAGCAAGGGATAGAGAACCTATTTGAAGAAATAATGACAGAAAACGTCCCTAACCTGGTGAAGGAAAAAGTCAAACAATTTTAGAAAGCACAGAGAGTCCCAATCAAGATGAACCCAAACAGACCTACATCAATACATATCATAATTAAAATGGCAAACATAAAAGACAAAGACAGAATTTTAAGAGCTGCAAGAGAGAAAGTCATCTACAAGTGAGATCTTAATAAGACTGTCAGCTGATTTCTCCACAGAAACACTACAGGTCAGAAGGGAATTGGATGAAGTATTCAAAGTAATACTAACCAATGATTAAAAACCAAGGCTACTCTATCCTACAAGGCTATTATTCAAAATTGAAGGTGAAATGAAGAGCTTCCCAGAAAATAAAAGGCTAAAGGAGTTTATTACCACCAAACCAGCATTGCAAGAAATGTTAAAGGGATTACTGTAAGAGAAGAAGAAATAGAGAAAGAGAACAGGACATAGAAATAATAACTTTTAAAAAGACAACAAACAAGCACTTATAAATAATAACATTAAATGTAAATGGATTCAATTCTCCAATCAAAAGACATAGGGAGGTGAATGAATAAGAAAACACGACCCACATATATGCTGTCTACAAGAGACCCACTTCCAAACAAAAAACTCACACAGGATAAAAGTGAAGGGATGGAAAAAAATTATTCATGTAAATAAAAAAAAAAAAAGCAGGAGCAGAAATACTTATATGTGACAAAATAGACTTCAAAACATGACCATAACAAGAGACAAAGATGGTCACTACATAATACTAAAAGGATCAATATAACAAGAGATATAACCATGGTAAACATATATGCACCCAATATTAGAGCACCTAAATATATACAGAACTCTTGGAGGGTTTTAAGGGAGAGATTGGCAGCAATACAGTCATGGTAAGGGGTTTTAATATCCCACTGACATAATTGGATAGATATTTCAGATAAAAAAATCAACAAGAAAACAGTGACCTTAAATGACACACTAGATCAGATGGATTTAATTGATATTTACAGAACATTTTATACCAAAGTGGCAGAATATACATTCTTCTTAAGTGAACATGGGACATTCTCAAAGATAGACCACATGTTAGAAAACAAAATAAGTCCTTATAAGTTCAAGAAGATTGAAATCATATCAAGCATGTTATTGCATCACAATGGCATGAAACTAAAAATCAATTACAATAAAAACACTACAAACATTCAGCTATATGGAGGCTAAATATCATGTTATTAAACAATGAATAGGTTACCAATAAAAGCAAGGAAGAAATAAATAACTTCCTGGAAACTAATAAAAATTAACACACAAGAATCCAAAATCTATGGGACACAAGTGAAAGCAGTCCTCAGAGGGAAATTCATAGCACTACTGGCCTACCTCAAGAAACAAGAAAAATCACAAATAAACTATCTAACCCTAGACTAAAATAATTAGAAAGAGAACAATGAGAAAACTCAGAGTAAGTAGAAAGATAGATATAATAAAGTTCAGAGCAAAAATAAATGCCACAGAGACTGAAAAATAAAATACTAAAGATCAATAAAACTAAGAGCTGCTTCTTTGAAAAAAGAAACAACATTGATGAACCTTTAGCCAGACTCATCACGAAACAGAGGACCCAAATAAATAAAATTAGAAATGAAAGAGGGAAAGTAACATTTGACAACACTGAAATACAAACGATTTAACAAAATACTATTAACAACTATATGTCAAAAAATTGGACAGCCTCTGTGAAATGGACAAATTCCTAGAAACATACAATCTTCCAAAACTCAATCAGGAAAATTTAGAAAACCTGAGAAGACCAATAACAACTAATGATATTGAACACAGTAATCAATAAAGTCCCAGCAAATAAATGTCCCAGTGAGATTTATGAAACATTCAAATAAAAACTAACACCTATGCCCCTCAAGCTATTCCAAGAAATTCAAGAGTGAAGAATTCCAAGCTCTTTTTACAAGGCAAGCATTACCATAATTTCAAAACCAGATAAAGACATTACAAAGAAAGACAATTACGGGCCAATATCCCTGATGAATATACATGCTAAAATACTCAACAAAATATTAGCAAATTGGATCCAGTAATACATTGAAAAGATCATACACCATGACTAACTGGAATTTATTCTGGGGATGCAAGGATGATACAATATCTGCAAAGCAATATATGTGATACACCATATATACAAAATGAAGGATAAAAATCACACGATCATATCAATAGATGCAAAGAAGGCATTCAACAAAATCCATCATTTATTTTTGATAAAAACTCTCAGCAAAGTGGGAATAGGAAGATAATATCTCAACATAATAAAGGCCACATATGACAAACCTACAGCCAACATTATACTCAATGGGCAAAAACTAAAAGCATTTCCCTTAAGAATAGGAATAAGACAGGAATGTCTGTTTTCCCATTCTTATTCAACATAGTACTGGAAGTCCTAACCACAGTGATCAGACAAAAAGAAAACATAAAAGGCATACAAATTGGAAAGGAGAAAGTAAAACTCTATTCACAGATGATATAATATTGTACACAGAAAACCCTAAAGACTCCACCAAAAAATTATTAGATTTAATAAGTGAGTTCAGCAAGGTAGCAGGATACAAAATTAATGTTCAGAAATTGATGACATTTTTATACACCAATAATGAACTCTGAAACTTAAAAAAATCCCATTTACCATTGCAGCAATAACAACAAAAATAAAATATGTAGAAATAAACTTAACCAAGGAGGTTTAATGCCTGTACTTAAAAAACTCTGGACATTGAAAAAAGAAATAGTGGAGATACAAACAAGTGGAAGCATGGGTTAGAAGAATTAACATCATTAAAATGTCCACACTACTCCAAGAAATCTATATATTCAATGCAATCCCCAATAAAATGCCATTGGTATATTTTACAGTTCTAGAACAAATATTCAAAAAATTTATATGGGACCAAAAAAAGACCCTGAATAGCCACAGCAATCTTGAGAAAGAAGAACACAGTAGATCCAGAGGCCTGGATGCATGGAACAGACTGACAAATCCCAGAGGGGAGGAGGGTGTTGGGGATAGGAAGAAATTAACTCAAGAACTTATATGTGTATATGCATAGTCCATGGACACAGGCAGTGGTATGGTGAATGCCGGGGGTGGGGTGGGGGTTGGGTGGAAGGGAGGCAAAGTAAGAAAAATGGGGGACATCTGTAATACTGTCAACAATAAAAAATAAATTGAAAGATATTATTTCAACAATGTTTTAGAATTATATTTATTTATTTATTTATTTTTTAAATCTTTATTGTTGAATGTAGAATGTATTACAGATGTTCCTCATTTCCCCCCATTGACCCCCTCCTCCCCACTTCCGCCCCCCTCCCACCTTTTCCCACACTATTGTCTGTGTCCATTGGTTATGCATATAAGTTCTTTGGTGTATTTCTTCCCACCCCCCCAACCCCTTTCTCTTTGAGGTTTGTCAGTCTAGCAATGAATTTGTGCTTCTTAATCCCTTCACCTTTTTCACCCATTCCCCCAACCCCCCAACCAAAATGTTCTCTGTATCTATGAGAATGTTTCTGTTCTACCTGTTCATTTTGTTTTTAGATTCCATTGTTGATAGATATGTATTCATTGCCATTTTGTTTGTTCATATATTTTATATTTTTCTTCCAAAAGACCCTTCATCATTTCATATAACGGTTTGGTGGTGATGAACTCCTTTAACTTTTCTTTGTCTGGGAAACTCTTTATATGGCCATCGATTCTAAATGACAGCTTTGCCTGATAGAGTAATCTTGGGTGTAGGTTCTTGCTTTTCATCACTCTGAATATTTCTTGCCACCCTCTTCTGGCTTGCAGAGTTTCTTTTGAGAAATCAGCTGACAGCCTTATGGGAACTCCCCTGTAGGTAACTAGCTGCCTTTCTCTTGCTGCTTTTAAGATACTCTCTGTCTTGAACCGTTTGCATTTTGATGATGATGTGTGTTGGTGTGGGCCTCTTGGGGTTCATCTTATTTGGGACTCTCTGTGCTTCCTGGACTTGTATGTCTGTTTCGTTCACCAAGTTAGGGAAGTTTTCTGCCATTATTGTTTCAAACAGGTTTTCGATTTCTTGTTCTGTCTCTTCTCCTTCTGGCATCCCCAAGATGCGAATGTTGGCACGCTTGAAGTTGTCCCAGAGGCTCCTTATACTATCCTCATTTTTTTTAAATTCTTTTTTCTTTTTGCTGTTCTGATTGGGCGTTTTTTGCTTCCTTATATTCCAAATCGAAGGTTTGCTTCTTGGATTTACATACTCTACTATTGAATCTGTGTGAATTATTCTTTATTTCAGTTAATGCCTCCTTCAATTCTGACTGTGCATCCATCATTTTTGACTGGCCCTTTTTTATTCTCTTGAGGCCCTCTCTTAGTTCACTGAGGTTCTCACTGAGTTCATTGAGCATCCTTATAAGCAGTATTTTGAACTCAGCCTCTGTTAGGTTGATTATCTCCATTTTGCTTAGTTCTTTTCTTGGGGTTTTGTTCTGTTCTTTCATTTGGGACAATGTTTCTTTGTCTCCTCATTTTGGCTGCCTTCCTCTGTTTGTTTCTGTGTAATACTTAACGAGCGGTATGGGACTAGCTAAGACCAGATGCTGCTCGTTTAAAAGAATTTAGGGAAAACCTGAAGCAGGATCCAAGACAGGCCAATCCTATGGCTAAGCAAGTGGCAACAGCTTGGGTGGGCCTGAAAGTTGGGTGGGGCGGGGCCTCAGGGAGTCACCAGGGCGGGGCTACCAGTGTGAGCCAGGTTGCTGGAGTCCCAGATATGGCGGCTGTCTGCCGCCTCAGGGAAGGGCTCACCAAAGGAACAAAGGCCCCTGACAGCACATTTATCCCGGAGAAAGCCCCCTCTCCAGTCCTCGCTCCAGTGCCAAACAGCTTAGTTCTTCCCTGTATGTCTCTGGTGCCCCTCGAGCTGGCTCCCCTCCAAGCTTAGAGGAAGTGAGTCTGAGAAGTCTGTGCGCAGGCCCTTTAAGGAGCTGCCTGGGGCTCCAGCCGCCTCAGCCTCCCTGAGCCTCAGTTCCCGCTGGTTTTTCCAGCCAGAAGTTATGAGGACTTCTCTTCCTGGCACTGGAACCCTGAACGGGGCACCAGTCTGGATGTGGTTGCTGCTTTAATTTAGTAGTTTTAGGACTTCCATCAGCTTGATTTCAGGCGGTTTTGAATGATGGTTGTTCTGTAGTTTAGTTGTAACTTTGATGTGGTTGTGGGAGGACGCGATACCGCGTTTACCTACGTCGCCATCTTGACCAGAAGTCTAGAATTTTTTATAGAACTTCTTAACTTTAAGTTAAGTTTACTCCTGGTTATTTTAAGTTTTAATGGTTATTATGTTGGGATCCTTAAATTCTATTATCAAATTGATAACTGCATATTTTCTTTGTAATAGAGTACCCTATATAATGTGAATTAGTCTGGCCAGTATTTTTTTAAATTGATTTTCTTAAAGGTTTCCAGATGTGCCATCATATAATAATAAATTGGTATCCTTCTTTCCAGTAGTTATAGCTCTTATTTTCGTTTTACATATTGTCACCTTGGTCAGAACTTCTGGAGTCATATTAAAATTAATAATGGATACTGAACATTGTTTTGTTTCTACTATTCATAGAAATATCTCATGTTCTGTTGAATGCAGAGTTCATTGGGTTGAGATGAATGTATTTATCTTATAAAGTAATGGTTGTTAGTTATTTGGGATCATAAAACCCTTTGAGGAGCTGATGATAATTTTATAAATTTTATTTCTAGAAAATGCTTGCAGATGCATGCACACAATTTTGCACATAATTTAATTGGATCACAACCCTCTTGAACTATTACTATCCATGGACCCCTAGAACACTAAGTTAAAAACTTCTGACACAGAAAACAAACTGATGGTTGTCAGCGGGGTGGGGAGTTGAGAGACTGGGTGAAAAAAGTTGAAGGGATTAAGAAGTGCTAATTGGTTGTTACAAAATAGTCACAAGAATGTGAAGTACAGCATAGGGAATATAGTGAATAATCTTGTAATAACTATGTATGGTGTCAGGGTACTAGAAAAACTGGGGGGAACATGATGTAAAGTATATAATTATCTAACTTGAAACTAATAAAAAATAATATTAAATGTAAACTGTAATTGAAAAATAAAATTTAAAGTTCTTTTCAGAAAAAAGAACTCTGATATCAAAGAAATATGCTGTTCTGGCTGTTTCAGCTCAGCAGTTAGAGTGTTGGCCCAAGGACCAAAGAGTTGAGGGTTCAATTCCTGATCAAGGGCATATACCTGGGTTGCAGGTTTTCCCAGCCCCGGTAAGGGTTATGCTGGAGGCAACCAATCGCTGTGTCTCTCTCACATCAATGTTTCTCTCTTCCTCCCTCCTTCCCAGTTTATCTAAAAAATCAGTGGAAAAATATCCTCAAGAGTAGATTAACCAAAAACAAAAACAAAAAACTATCCTTTGATTAGTAATTTTAAAAGGTTTTGACATTTTAAATAATGAGGTTTTTTTTTTAACGTTTTTATTGATTTTTTTAGAGATAGAGGAAGGGACAGAGAGCTAGAAACATTGATGGGAGACATTGATTGGCCACATCCTACATGCCCTCTACTGGAGATCAAGCCCTGCAACCTAGGCAAGTGCCCTGACCTGGAATTGAACCAGGACCTCTCAGTCCATGGGACGATACACAATCCACTGAGCCACACCAGCCGGGCATGAGTTATATTTTTAAAAGTTTAATACATAATTTGTGATTTGTTACTTTGAAGTTTAACCTGGCATATGCCACCAGGCAAATGATAATGTGGCATATGTGAGAAGCTAAGATCAGGAGATCTTATGATCAGATTTTATTTAATTATTTATTTATTTTTCTCTAATAATATTGGCCTTTATTTATTTCTTTATTTTATTTTTTAAATTAATTAATTTTTAAAAATAAGTTTTTATTGATTTTTTTAGAGAGAAAGGGAGGGAGGGAGAGATAGAAACATTGATGTGAGAAAGAAACACCGATCGGCTGCCTCCTGCACTATCCCTACCGGGAATTGAGCCCACAACCCGGGCATGTGCCCTGACTGGGAATCCAACCAGGACTTCTCAGTTTGTGGGGTGATGCTCAGTCCACTGAGGTACACCTGCCAGGCATGAAAGTGTATACAATAGCTAAGATCTGGAAACAGCCCAAGTGCCCATTAGTAGGTGAGTGTATAAAAAAGCTGTGGTATATTTACACAATGAAATACTATGCAGCTGTAAAAAAGAAGGATCTCTTACCCTTTGAGACAGCATGGATGGACCTGGATATTATTATGATAAGCAAAATAAGCCAGCCAAAGAGAGACAAATATCACAAGATCTCACTTATATGTGTAATCTAATGAGCAAAATAAACTGATGAACAAAATAGGTCCAGAGACATGGACGCGTGGGCCAGATTGACAGATCTCTGAGGGAAGCAGGTAGGGGGGGCAGAAAGAGATTAACCAAAGAAGTAATATGTGTATATGCATAGCCCATGGACAGAGACCATAGTTATTATTTATTTATTAAAATTTTATTAAATTTATTGGAGTGACATTGGTGAATAAAATTATGTAAGTTTCATGTATACAATTGTATAATATATCATTTGTACATTGTACTGTGTACTCATGACCTCAAGTCAAGTCTCCTTCCATCACCTTTTATCCCAACTTTACCCTCTTCTATTTCTCCTCACACCCCTTTTCCTCTGGTAATCACCATACTGTTGTCTGTTTCTATGAGTTCTTTTTTCTTTGCTTAATTCCTTTACCTTTTTCACCCAGCCCCCCAAAACCCCTTCCATCTAACAGTTGTCAGTCTGTTCTCTGTATCTATGAGTTGGATTTAAACTTAATTAAAATGCTTTTAAAGCATTCTTAGTAGTGCTAAGCTTTCTTATTTAACCTATTGATAGAATATATTCTATTTATATATTTGCCATTATAAATTAAATTCTGTAGAGTTGGAATAAACTCTGATTAGGTATTTATATGATAGGTTATTTAAAAAATATACTGCTGCATTTGATTTTATATGTCATTTATGCATCTTTAGCTCTGTTTTAAAGTGCTAATCGTTTATGTCTATAGAATTTTAGCTGTACTTGTCAGGTTTGTGTCAGATTTATTTTAGTTATAGAAGAGAAACTGAGTAGGTTTCTGCTTTTAAATTTTATTCCTGGAGCCATGTATGGAGCATTAGAAATGAGCTTACTGAAAGTTTGAAAGGATTCACTGGTAAGACTATTTGGACCCCCAGCCTTCCTTGCAAACTTTTCCTTATCGGTTATTGGTCTCTGGATTTTCTCCTCCTTCTTTATATTTTTCCAGAAAATTTTGCATGTCATCAGTATTGTCAAACCCATACATATGTGTTCTCTTTTGTCCATTATACTTCTATCATTTATATTTTCTCTCTTCTTAAAATTGTATTTGGCAAAGTTTTTCTATTTTTTGAAGAACAATTCTGTTTTCCTTTTTTAAAATTAATTTATGATCTATTATTTCTATCTTGATTTCCTTAAGATTGTTTTGCTATCTTTTATAAATATTTTGAGTTGGATCTTTAATTAATATTTTTAAATCCATTAAAAAACAAATTAATAAAAATAATTTAAAAATAGCATAATCTATTAAGGCTATGAATTTACATCTGAGGAGAATTCTGACCTCATTCTATAAAATCTGAGATACAGTGTTGTCATTTTCACTCTTTTAAAATTTCCACATATTGTGTTTTTATTTTTTCTTTGACCCAATAACTACATAAGAAAGATTTTATGCTAATGGTTTATTTATATTAGATAAAAAATCATATACCTCTTTCCACTACAGGATTTCTCAGAGACAATAATATGGTAATATGCATTGTGAATTTCTAGGAAGGTACTGAATATGTAGCATTTCCTACATTTATTGCCAATGGAACCCTTTTTCTGTGGAACACTTAATAACATTTGCACAACAGTAGCATCAGAGATAGGGAGGCATTGTTTTAGAATAGTGTTTTTCAAATCATAGAAAGTAACTCATTAACTGTGCTGTGAAATCCATTTATGTCATGATCATCTTTAAAAAAGCAGCATCTAGCCCTGGCTAGTCTGGCTCATCAGTTGGAGTGTTGGCCTGTGGACCAGAAAGTCCTAGGTTCGGTTCCTGCTGGGGGCACATACCCCCGCCCCCCAAAAAAGCAGCATCTATAAACAGGCACAATGTTGCTCCCAATGTACATATATCCTTATCCTTTTATGATCTGGGCTGCCAAGTGTTATCAAACACATTTTTTCTCATGTTTTGTTTTTTATATTATTTATTGGAGAGTTTTTGATTTTGTACTTAAATTTTCATAAAACATTGCGTGATACTAACTTGGTTATGTTTTCACTTTATCATATGTAGTAACAGTAAATATTGTTTAGTGAAGCATTTAATTCATTTATATGTATGATTTATTATGTAAAATATTCAGAGTGTTGGTTAAAAAAGTTGAAAAAGACAGTTCTAGGATATCAGTCCAAAAGCGTGAGGGACACTGTGAGGATGAAAGGATATGATTCAGGCAAAGTGTAAAGAGCTCAGTATATTCAATTATTATCAGGACCAGCCACAGAATTTGTGGGGCACAGTGCAAAATGAAAATGTGAGGTGTCTTGTTCAAAAAGCAGGGAAAAAGTGCCATTAAAGGATCCAAAAAGGCTTTTGTTTTCTTTCATAGTCTCTCTCCACTTTCTTTTTTTCTCTTTGCTATTTAAAGTCATGCACCTGTGGGCATGAATCCTGTGGGTTAAAGGCAAACCTTCACAGACATGCTGGGATTCTGCCCTGAGACTGAGTGTACGTGGATCATGGACTACTGGGTCCCTCCTGCCTCCAGCTACTGGACTGACATGCATTGTGACAGGGAAGTACATCAGACAGGTCACCCCCGTAATGGGCCCTCTGCTGCAACTCACAGCAGATGAAAAGGAGCGATTCCCAAAGGACTACAACCTCTGCCCCTGAACATGCTCAGTATGTGGATTGGAGGTGAACAAGAGTCTTGGGCCCCTGCTGAGTCACCCACTAAATGTGCAGAGGAGCTGCCATCCCTGGCAGAGATTGCAGCTACTGTGTCTGGCCCAGAGATGCCACATTGCACATGCATCTGACCTTAATGCCCATGCCTATGTCCTTGCTGGAGGCAGGGTGAAGCAGTGATCCTGGGTTGGGGTGGGAACTATCCCAAGGAGATGGAAGGCCCCTATGAATCATTTAACCTAACCTCTACCAACTCACCGTGTCATCACGGGAAGAGACAAGTGGAAAACACACTTTGAAAATCAAAAGTCTGCTGTTTACATGGAAACTGTTCATTCATCTAACTGGTGTTAAGGTAATAAACTAAAATTTTTTCCTTTTATTGATTTTAGAGAGAGAGGAAGTGAGAGGGAGAGAGAAATAGAAACATCAATGAGGGAGAACATCAATTGGCCGCCTCTTGCATGCCCCCCACTGGGGATCGGGCCCACAACCTGGGCATGTGTCCTGACTGGGAATCAAACCGGTGACCTCTCAGTGCATGGGTTGACACTCAACCACTGAGCCACACTGGCCGGACAAGGTAATAAATTAATTGCACTTGTATTTAAAAAATCAAAAGTCATAGCAATTACATGTACCATGAGATTAAGTGAACACTAATACTACTTGACACACATGTCCTTTGTTACTTCTCCTATTAAGAAACTCATCTTCCAGATTTTATTTATTTATCAAATTTTTTTTCTTTATTGGTTTTAGATAGAGAAAGGGAGAGGGAGAGAGAGATAGAAGCATCGATGAGAGAGAACATCGATTGGCCACCTGCTGCATGCCCTTCATTGAGGATTTGGCCCACAACCTGGGCACATGCCCCGACTGGGAATCGAACTGGCGACCTCTTGGTGCACGGGTCGACACTCAACCACAGCCACAGTGGCTGGGCCATCTTCCAAAGGAAATAAAAACTAGGGAGTCTATGTGTGTTAGTTTACCATTGCAATACGGCAAACCATTCCAAAACAGCGTGGCTTAACACACCATTAGGTGTTAGCTAACAAGCCTGCAGGTCAGTAACCTGGGCTGGGCTCAGTTGGGCAGTTCTGTTGGTTTCAGCTGGGCTCACTCAGACATTTTCAATTGGTTCCCCATCAGCTAGTGGCTCTGCTTTTAGGAGATGGATGGCAGTGGCTTGTGGTGACAGTGATGACTGGATCATTTGTCTTTCAGGCCTGGACAAATTCACATACAAGTAGGTAGGTTTTCAAGAGCAGTAGGAGACTTAATTGTTTTCTAACTGGAAGTTTGTACTTCTTAATCCCTTTCACCTATTTCACCTACCCCCACTAACCTCTAGCAAGTATCAGTTTGTTCTTTATATCTATGTCTGTGTCTGTTTTGTTTGTTTAATTTTTTAGATTCCACTTGTAAGTGAAATCTTGCAGTATTTGTCTTTCTCTGTCTGATTTATTTCACTTTGCATAATGCCCTTAAGCTATGTTTTTGCAAATGACAAAATCTCATTCTTTTTTATGACTGGATAATATCCCACTGTATATATAGGGTGTCCCAAAAATGTACACACTTTGAATAATTATAAAGCCAGTGTTTATTAAAATACATTTTATTTTAAAAATGTAATAGAATCTATAGACACACTGTGTACATTTTCTAGGACACCCTGTATACACATCTTCTTTATCCATTCATCTATCAATGGACACCTAGATTGCTCCCAAAGTTTGGCTATTATAAATAATGCTGCAGTGAACATAGAGGGTGAAAGTACAGCATAGGCAATATAGTCAATAATACTGTATTGACTTTTCACAGTGACATATGAATACTAGACTTGTGGTGGTCACTTCTTAGGTTTATAAATGTCAAATCATTATGTTGTGCACCTGAAACCAATATAATGTTCTATGTCAACTATACTTTAATAAAAAAAAAGAAAATATAAATCTTAAAGACAAAAAAGAAGCAAGAGATATCAAGCTTCAATGCACAAATGCTTTTTTTTTTTTTTAGTTTCTGAATCAAGATTTTATTTGCCTGCTTATTTTCAACCAAAGAAAATTTAGTTTCATGATAAATAGGTGACTTCGACTTCTAATTCGCACAGGACACTCCCAACGTAGGGCTGTTGTCTCAGTATAATTATTAAAAGTACCCACCTTTTATTCTCAAACATGTTTCAGTTTGGACAATAAATCTGTCCAAAAAATTTGGACTAGCTCATTCTAGTTATAGAGATGTTAACAAGTTTTTCTTTTTGTGCGTGTGAGTTATAGTGTGAAAATGTCAATACCTGCCCCTTGCCTGTATATACATAATCATTATAACCAGAATCCAGTTCAATTTGCTTTAAAGACTAACTCATCTTTCTAAATATTTATTTATAAAAACATTCTATGGCTCCTTATTGCCTACATGGTAAAATCTTAAAAACTCAACTTACCCTTACTTTCTAGACTCCTCTTCTTGCACCTTCCTCTGCCCCCCCCACCCCCGGCACCAGTTGCAATGTTGAAACCATGAATGCACAAATGCTTTTGAAGTCTCTCCTTGTGTCATATATGTTAATTTCCCATTAATTGGCCAAAGCAAGTCATATGACTAATCTAGATTCAACAGGTGGAAAAATAGACTCCATCTCTGGATGCAAGGATCTGTACTGCACCTTTCAGGAGCATAGATGCTGGGAGCAGAAAAATTCATACCCCTCTTTCTTATCTACACACTATGTTATTGACTCCCTGGAATCCCATTACAGGAAACAGAAAAATCAATAAGAATTGGCATAATCTTTAAATTAGATTTCAATCCTTTGTAATATTGGGTATTCATTTATTATTTTATGAAAATTGAGTCATTTTAAAGAAGTCAGAATCATATATAAAAAAGAGCAAATAGCTCATTTTTAGGGAGCCTAAACAGATGTTTGACAACAACAGCAACAAAATGCACACACAAAACCATTGATTTACTTTTCAGTATAAGAAAAAACTTAAATACAAATTTTGTATGAAAGTTGGTAGATGAATCAACAGCACACTTAAACTCTTTTAACTCTTTCTGACTAGACAGAAACCATTAATGAAGCCTGTTCATCTGTTTTGCATTTTGTCTTTTAGTTGGCTATTATTATACTATATTGTGAGCTATTCTCTTTCCTCACTACTCAGACTTGAGAATTAAAGGCACACAGGATGTGTGCTGTCCCCTGAGTATTTAAGTTTTTAAAGAAGCAGAACTTTACATCTCTAAAACTGCCTTCAGGGATCTTAATTTGGCCTTGAAAACACCCACAGAATGGAATTTTGATGCTTTTACTGTCAATGAAGTTTTAAAATATGTCTTCCCATTCCAATAGAGCCTCGATTGCTTTTCCTTCTTCTTGTAAATTATGTGGATTAGATTACATGGGATTTAGCTCTTAGAAATATTTAGTAGTCAGGTACAGTTTAGGCCTTTGCACAGAAGGTCAGAGAGAACAGTCTGGGGAGAAAGGATCCTTATCCTCTGCCCACTCCAAGGCAGAAAGCACCCTAAGAGGAATCTCTCCATCCATGGACCTGGACAACAAGGCCTGCAGTTCCTGTGGCTCTGGGGTCCTTCCCAGGGGTTGGTGGCAATGTTGAATTGGAGGTTAGAAGGAGGGCATCACCTTCCAGTGCATACACTGCTGCAGGCACTTTGTGAGGGGGACCCACAGATGGTTTTACTTCACTCTTTGAGCATGAGCTCTGTGGAAGAAGTTGTTTTAGTCATCTCAGGCTACCATAACAAAATACTACAGACTAGGTGACTTGAACAACAGACATTTATTTTCTCACAGTTTTACAGTTTTGGGCATTGGAAGTCTGAGAACAGGGTGCCAGCATGGTTGAGTTCTGGTGAGGTCCCTCTTCCTGGATTGCAGAGGACACTTTCTCATTGTGTGGTAATATGGCCTTTGCTTTTTGTGTGCATGTGGATAAAGAATATTGTCATGTCTCTTCTTATAATGTCACAAATGCCAATCATGAGAGCTCCACCCTCATCACCTCATCAAAACCTAATTACCTCCCAAAGTCCCCACCTCCTAATACCATCAATGGGGATTAGGGCTTTAACATTGGAGTTTAGGGAATACAATTCAGTTAGTAATAGAAATGTTAATCTGAGGATGGGGAAAGATCAGAGCTCCTGGAGGCTGGGCATACTCACTCTGTAGGACAACAGTTTGCTCCTAGTCCCCACCTTCCAGTCACAGTTCAGGTACTAAGGACCAGCCTAAGTGCCCTCAAGATTTCAGTCCCTTCTTCCTACCCAGAACTTCTTTCCATGTGCCCCTATCACAGTACTACAGGACAGCTACCCAGGAGCCTCAGGGAAGCTGAACACCATGCTCAGAACAGAAGGCTCTCCATATTCCTTCTCACTTTCTCTGGAGATACCCTGTTAGGCCTATGACTGTGGCAGGCTGCATTTTTTAAAGATGGCTGAAGCAGTATCTTTTACCCCATGTGCTCCTCTACACCTGTGCCACTCCCACCTTAATAGGTGGAGTCTCTGTACCTTCCCCTTGACCTTGGTGGACCTCTGTGCTTTAGTCAATAGGATATGAAGAAAATGATGCTACATGACTTCTGAGGCATGTTCATAAAACTGCTCTGCACTTCTATCTTAGTCTCTTGACATGTTCACTCTTGGAACCAGTCATCATGCTCTTAGGAAACTCAAAGTAGCTCATGCAGAGGGACCACATGGAGAGCCATGGAGAGTAGTTCTGAATGACAGCCAAGCTAAGGTTTTAGCCAATAGTCAAGTTATCCCCAGCCTTTGAGTTTTCCCAATGCAGACTACATAAATTGGGAAGCAGAGATAAGCTGTCTCTGTTATCTTCTGTCCAAACTTGTGGCACACAGACTTCATAAGCAGAATCAAATATTTATTGGTTTACATCACCATGTTTGAGAGATTTATTATGCAGGAATAGTTGTGACTGGACCGGAATCCTTTCCTGGGGTCCAGAATCTGAAGAAAAGGCACAATCCTTTTGTAGAGATGCAGTATAATAATTAGGTTGATCAACCATCTGCTTACTTGGGACTGAGCAGCTTTTTGGGATATGACAGTGCTAAATCCTGGAAAGTCCTGGGGCAAACTGGGATGAGTTAATCATCTGACTTGAGGATAAGGTCCCTTCAGGAAAAAATGATCAGTGTGAGAGATTGGTCTTCCCAGGGGCTGGAGGATTTCCCCCCAAGATTTACTGAGATAATTGTGTAATTTTAAGGTGTACAATGTGATGATTTGATACACACACATACTGCCAAATGTTGACCACAATAAGGTTAGTTAACACATCCTTCATCTCACATATTATATTTTTTGTTTTTGTGTGGGGTGAGAACATTTAAGTTAATTTATCTACAATCAGCAACTTTTAGGTACACAATACAGTATTATAACTATAATCACTGTGCTGTACATTTATCTGTAGAACTTATACCTCTTATAACTGGAAATTTGTGCCCTTTGACCAACATCTCATTTCCCCACACTGTAAGATTTTAAAAATGCGCACAGAGTACTTTGGAGTTTTATTTGTGTAATGGAAAACATTAAAAAAAAAAACCTTCTTAACACCCAGGGATTAAGAATCTGGGTTGGAAAGTAAGAAAAAGGAGGAATTTAAGATGCATTTATGTGTGTGTGTATGTATATGTGTGTGTGTGCTCGCATGCATCCTAAGGGCCATAGTTGTCATAGGACAGAAATCCTTGCGTGTGTTCATTTCTCAGGAAGTTGTCACTCGCCTGAGCAGGGCTGGGCCTAGGGTGATACAGGTGAAGCACAACTTAAGGGGGTACCAAAACATTTACAGAGTATTTTAATGCAATATTTTTTAAAAAGTCAAATTGGCAAACTATAGTCTACAGGCCAGATGCCTTTTATTGTAAATAAAGAACCAAAGCCGGGCTTAGGGTAAAGTAAATGAGGCACAGTTGGGTCCTGTTCTTATGAAAAATATTGCTCTTTTCTTAGCATGGATTTTTTTTTGCACTAATTTTGACTTTTGATATTTTTCCAAAAAAGACATACAGCTGGCCAACAGGTACATGAAAAGATGCTCAACAATATCAGTCATCAGGAAATGCAAATAGAAATAAATATTACCTCACAACTATTAGAATGGCTACTATAAAAAAGACAAGAAATAAGTATTGGCGAGGATGTGGGGAAAAGATAACCATTTTGCATTGTTGGTGGAAATGTTAATTGGTGTGGTCACTATGAAAACAATATGGTCGTTCCTCAAAAAAATTAAAAATAAAACTATCACATGATTCCATTTATGGTTATTTATCCAAAGAAAATCAAAACATTAACTGCCTGTATGGTTTTGTGAACCAATATAACCCTAATAAATTCAATGAAAAAAGATATATGTACCTCCATGCTCATTGCAGCATTATTTACAATAATTAAGATATAGAAACAACATGAGTGTCCATCAATGGATGAATGGATAAAAAATTTGTGATATATATATATACACAATGGAATTTTGTTCAATCATAAAGAAGAATGGAATCTTGCTACTTGTAACAATATGCACGGACCTTGACAGCATTATGTTAAGTGAACTAAGTCAGGGAAAGACAAATACAGTATAATCTCTCCTTTATGTAGGATTCAAAAACAGACAAAAATATCAACCAAACTCACAGTTATGGAGAACAATTGGTGGTTGCCAGAGACAGAGGGTGAGGTGGGATAAATGGGTTAACTTATTTTTTAATTTAAATAATTGATTAATTTATAATAAAAAGTCAGACTACTGGCTATCTTTGAAGTAGTACAGGCTTTTTGGGGGTGTTTGAAGGTGCAAAATTATTGCATTAAGATATTATTTATCTTAATTGCTGAGATTTTTGGTGCTCCCTTAAATGTTGTGATCAAAGTAAGTGCTTCACTTACTTCACCCTAGTCTTTCCTGGTATCCTCCACCCCTGTTTTCATGTTGTTTAACAAGTAGCTTGGTCTTATTTGGAAGACCCCATTTCCTCACTGTAGAGAGATGCTGTTGTGCCTCTCTTGAAGCACGCAGACCCTCTTTGCTGGTGTGATATGCCCCTCCCCATACTTCTATGGGCTTTGCTACTAATGGCCTTCACATGTGACCTTCTGCAGAGGCCTCCCTTTGGGCTACTAAGGCCAGAATTGCCTGAAGATTTACATTCCTTGGGTGACCCTTAGCCAATATCTGACAGATACAGAAGTACAAAAGCCCAGCTAGCTTGTCTCTAGACCTAGCAAACTGAATAGCAGTTTTTGCCTTGGTGCTCTCTCTGGGATCAGTTCAGGCTAGGCATCACTAACTCAGCCTGGCTTGGGTCTTTCCCAAATCCCTTAACAGTTTCTCTTGAGATCACCTTCTGCCTGAATCCTCATCTCAGAGAATGCTTCTGGAAGAACCCCACCACTCAATAAAACTTAGGCGCCCTTAAAACTGTTTTTTTTTTTTTTTCTTTTAGTTTTTGCCTATAAATTTAGGTTTCCTTAGCAACTGGCCTCATAACTATGGCAACTCTTAAGTCATGGTTACCAAGGCAAACTGGACTATCTAAAAAGAGAAGTCGGAACTCATCACATATCATGGTGGTTTGTTTTTTCCCCAACATTTCTACTTTTTTTCTATATGGCAGTTGTGTGTGGGATGTAAGGTTCTTTGATTCTCTTAAAACGGTTCCTTTCAATGAAACTAGCATAAAGAGGATCAGGCATGTGACTGGGAAGGCTGCTGCTTGGATGCCCCTTGGGTTGCTCAGAGGGAGCTCCATGTGTCCAGCTAGATGGCAGGGGTAGAGTGCCCACAGATGCAGATGGACTCTGGATTGAGCCCAAGATGTGAAACAGAACCCAGTGCCTTGTGCCAGTCTGCTCTACCAGAATCTCCCCTTAAGTGCCAGGAAAGGGGGTGGCATGGCAGAGAGTGGGGGCAATCGTAACACCTCAATATCTAAAGCTTTACCATAATTTCAAAACAATTATTTCAATGAGGGATATTGTTTTTTCTCTAAGACACATACATAGTTTTTTCCCGGTGGAAAGGACCGATAAGAAGCAGCTAGTTGTTTATATAAGGCTTTGTTTTCTGTGATGGTAACTGTTTTTTTCTGAACATCTCCACTTCTTCGGGGATGACATTGTATGGTCTCCTGCTAATTCAGGCTGCCTTGGCTGTTGTGGAGGCCTGGTGGGCAGGCAGGTGCCTTCTTGCCATTTTGTTCTGCTTTCTGCTGGCTTCTCAAGAGAGCAGTGTAGGGGTCAGGGCTGAAAGAATGGAGGCACCCTGCAGGCCTTATTTTTAAAAAGCAACTTATAACACAAAGCCCTCTCTTATTCTAAAAAGCCTTTCTTTTTCTTGTTCTGCTCTCTGTTTCCATGGAAATGGAGCTAGTAACCAGCGGGTAAGTCAATGACTGTAATGGTTGTATATTATTCTTTGTTCTCTTCTCCATAGAAAGAAAACACCTTGATTTCATTTGTCCTCTTTGTCAAAGGGCAAGGTATTGTCATTGTAAAGCCCCCAATTAGACACTGAGTCATGAATGGGTCAAGCAGAGGGGAATGCACCTTCTTCTTTCTTATTGCCACCAAGGCCTGGAATAAATGTACCTGGAGGAGCAGCTAGGGGTTGGGGGAAAAGTTGATTCAGTTACTCTAAACTCCAACTTCTGTGTGGGGACTCAGTAATGGATATGCTCCCTGGATTGACATTGTTACTTAACTGTTTTGCTGGTTGTTCCCTTATGGAAGAAATACTCAGGGTGGGCCCATATGGAGACAGAGTAGATTTGTGCTGGTATAGTGAACAATGCTGGCACCCTACTCAGACCCTCTCTATTCCTTTAATGAATTATTTGTACCTATTCCCTTAACATCTGCAGGCTTTGCTGCTAATGATAGGCACCTGCGACCTTCAGAGGATTGTCCCTGGGGTGCAAGAGTCATTTCATCTATTCAGAGTTGGTAAATGTTTAGTAACTGGCTCTTTAAAAACAAAATGAAAACTAAAAAGCAAACAAACCAAACAATCCTCCTCCCAATCAAAGTCTTGGCTTGTAGTATTTACCATGGTCTATGGTGTAGATAGTCCCACTATGGCTGATTTCAAGCTACCAATCTGACAGTACTAAATTCTGAGTTGGGCATAATTGCCTCTCAGGAACAAGTACAAACTGGCTTTAGCACACTATTCTCACCCCGTCCACTTCCAGGCTTCCAATGAAAGACTGGCGTGAGAAAACAAAAATCAGTTCCCTTGTCTCCAGGCAGAACAAACTCTGAGGTTCAATCGACACTCTTGAACTTCTTCTGGGGTTCATACTGAGTCTGGAACTTCACATGAAAGTATACCTTTGCCTGATTTCCTCCCCTTTCTCATCCTGCTTCCTCAACTTTCTTTCTGGCTTCTTCTGGGAACAATTCCTTAATGAGTAATTTGCACACAAATCTTCATCTCAGGGTCTGTTTGTATGAGAAACTGATCTAAGATAGCCAATTACATGTTGTGCTGCCAGGGACAGAGATAAAATCCTCTTTTAAAAACATTTGGCTTAAAAGGTGAACAGTGACAGAAAGGAATATTATGGTTACTTTTGGGCCATGAATTTATTGAATTTTAGGGTTCTATGGACTAGGAATTAGAGGATATAAAATAAACAGGAAAATAATTGGGAGAACTTTCTAGATGATGGTAGATCTTGCACTCATGTCCTCCTAGGACAAAACAGGAAATACAACTAAATTTGGGAACAAGCACCCTGAATAACCAACTAACGACTAGCTGAAGAGGAGTCTTATAACCAAGGCTTTGCAGAAGAAGCCACATCTAGACTGCACCTGCATAGCAGTTCTCATGTTGTGGTCAGGGTTGAGCCTCATAGTCAACCAGCATGAGGGTTGATCCCATACACAAATGGCCCACAGCAATCAAGAGTCAATTACAACAGGAGGGCCCATGTAGCACACACGTGGGCCTTTACTGGAGCACCCAGGTCAGGAGATCAAGGAGACCACACCACCAGGTCCCACAGGACATGTGACCTACTACATAAGGCCACCCCATGAAGACAAAACACAAATTCACAGGCCAAATGGGGAGGCAGAAAAAAACAGACTGCAAATAAAAAAACAAGAGGAATCTCAAAAAAAAAAAAAAAAAAAGAAGAAGAAGGAAAAAAACTAAGTGATATGGAGGCAAGCCATATATCAGATATAGAATTCAAAGTAATTGTTATAAGGATGGTCATGGAACTTAGTGAAAACTACAACAGCATGGAAAAGAAAAACATAGAAACCATGAAAAAGACCAGTAAAAAATTAAGAATACCATATCTACCATCAAGAATACACTGGAAGGGAAAAAAAAGTATGTTGGAAGAAGAGTATTGAATCAGAAATTTTGAAGACAAGGTAAAAACAAACAAACAAAAACAAAAAACAAAAAACACCCAATCAGAAGAGCAAAACGGAAAATGATGATAGTTTAAGGAAACTTTGGGACAATATGGCATAACATCATCCACATAATAGGGATACCAGAAGGACATGAGAGAAATCAAGGGATTGAGAATCTATTTGAAGAAATAATTGCTGCCCTGGCTGGTGTGGCTTAGTTGGTTGAAGCATAGTCCCATATACCAAAAGGTGGCAGGTTTGAATCCTGTTCAAGGCACATAGCCTGTTTGTGGGATTGATCTATGGTTAGGGCACATGTGGGAGGAATCTAATTAATGTTTCTTTATCACATCTATGTTTCTCTCTCCCTCTCCCCTTCTCTCTCTGTCTCAAAAACAAACAAACAAACAAACAAAAAAACAGTAATGGCCAAAAACTTCCCTAACCTAGAGTAAGTAAAAGACACGCAAGTCTAGGAAGCATAGCATATCCTAAATAAGATGAACCCAAAGAGGCCCACACCAAGATACATCATAATTTAAATGGCAAAGGTTAAAGAAAAATAGAGAATCTTAAAAATACCAAAAGAAAAGCAGTTAAATACTTACAAGGGAGCTCCCATAAGACTCTCAGTTGATCTCTCAACAGAAACATTTTGGGCCAGAAAGGATTGGCATAAAGTGATGAAAAGCAAGAAACTATAACCAAGACTACTTTAGCCAGTAAGGCTTTCATTTAATAATTACAGGAAAAATAAAGACATTCCCAGACAGGAAACAGCTAAAGGAGTTTGCTACCACCAAACCAGTATTACAAGAAATGTTAAAGGTCCTGCTTTAAGAAGTAGAAGGAGAAGAAAAACAAACAACTACAACAACAAAAGGAACAGAGTTAAAAGAATAAAATGATAATCAACATGTACCTATCAATAATCAATTTCAATGTAAATCAAAAGACATGGGATAGATGAATGGATTAAAAAGAAAAATATATATGCTGTAGCCCTGGCTGGTTTTGCTTAGTGGTTAGAACATCCGCCTGTGGACCAATGGGTTGCAGGTATGATTCTGGACAAGGGCATGTACCTCAGTTGCAGTTTGTCTCTTGCCCCAGGAGGCAGCCAGTTGATATGTCCCTCTCATGTTGATGTTTCTCTCTCTCTCTCTTTCCCCACCTCCCACTCTATCTGAAGATAAGTGGAAGAATGTCCCTGAATGAGAAGTGAAAAAAATATATGCTGTCTACAAGAGACCCACATCAGAATGAAATATACACACAGACTAAAACTAAAGGGATGGAAAAAGATATTTATGTAAATGAAAATGAAACAAAGACTGGGGTAACAATAGTTATATTACCAGATGGATCACATTACCAGATTTTCAGGTTATACTATAAAGCCACTGTACTCAAAACGGCCTGGTACTGGCATAAGAACAGACATATAGACCAGTGGAACAGAAGAGAGAACCCAGAAATGGACCCAAGGCAATATGCTCAATTAATATTTGACAAAGGTGGCAAGAGCATACAGTGAAGTAAAGACAGCCTCCTTAATAAATAGTGTTGGAAAAATTGGACAGCTACATGCAAAGAAATGAAACTAGACCATCAACTTACACCATACACAAGAATAAACTCAAAATGGATAAAAGACTTAAATGTGACTCATGAATCCATAAAAATCCTAGAAGAAACTGTAGGCAACAAAATTTTAGACATCATACGCAGCAGAATTTCCACTGATACATCACCTAAGGCAACAGAAACAAAGGAGAAAATGAACACATGGGACTACATCAAACTCCAAAGCTTCTGCACAGCAAAAGATACAATCATGAAAATGGAAAGGTAACCGACTCTATGGGAGAGCATAATTGCCAATAATATATTACATAAGAGGTTAATTTTAAAAATATATATAGAGTGTTCATACAACTCAACAAAACGAAGACAAGGGCAGAGGAATAAAAAATGGGCAGAGGAACTAAATAGACACCTCTCCAAACAGGACATACAAATGGCTAAGAGACATGTGAAGAAATGCTCAACATCACTAATCATTAGAAAGATGCAAATTAAAACAACAATGAGGTATTACCTCACACCTGTCAGAATGGCTGCCATCAACAAATCATCAAACAAGTGTTAGTAAGGGTGTGGAGAAAAGGGGACTCTAGTACACTGCTGGTGGGAATGCAGACTGGTGCAGCCGCTATGGAAAACAATATGGTGCTACCTCAAAAAATTAAAAATTGAACTTCCATTTGACCCAGTGATCCTACTTCTAGGAATATACCCTAAGAAACCTGAACACCAATCAGAAAGAATATATATATCCACATGTTCACAACAGTACTATTTACAATAGCTAAGATCTGGAAACATCCCAAATGTTTGTCAGTAGACGAATGGATATAAAAGCTGTGGTAAAAATTCACAATGGAGTACTATTCAGCTGTAAGAAAGAAAGATCTTTTATCCTTTAAGACAACATGGAGGGACCTAGAAGTATTATCCTAAGTGAACCAAGCCAAACAGAGAAAGGCAAGTATCATATGGTCTCACTTATTTGTGGAATATAGTGAACGTAACAGAGTGAGGAATGGGGTAGTCCCAGAGAAGTGGAAGTGGGGTACAGACTGACAATCTTCAGAAGAGGGGGGGGGAGAGATAAACCACAGAACTTATATGCATGTATGCATGAACAATGGACATGGACAACTAAGCCGGGGACAGGGCAGGGAGGGAGGGGGATGGGGGAATCAGTGGGGGAAAAAGGAGAAACATCTGTAACAAAAATAAATAAATTAATTAATAAAAAAACCCCAAAGGTTTAGTAAGAGACAAAGAAGAACACTACATAATGATAAAAGAAGCAATCCAATAAGAGGATATAACTCCAAAACATTTATACACTCATCATAGGAACACCTAAATATTTAAAAGCAAATCTTGACACACATAAAGGGAGAAATTGACAGTAATACAGTCATAGTAGGGGATTTTAACACCCCATTGACATCTTTAGAACATTTCAACCCATAGAAGCAGAATATACATTCTTTTCAAGCACAGATGGAACATTTTTTAACATATATCACATTTCAGGACACAAAACAAGCCTCAATAAATTTAAGAAAATTAAAATAGTATCTAGTATCTTCTCTGACCATAATGGTATGAAACTAGAAATCAACCACAGGGAAAAAAATCTGAAAAACACACATAGTCCTGGAGGCTAAATAACATGTTACTAAACAATACATGGGTTGCAATGAGATCAAGGAAGAAATAAAAGTTACCTTGAGACAAACAAAAATGAGAACACAACAATCTGTGGGACACAGTGAAAGCAGCCCTAAGATACACTGCTCGTGGGAATGCAGACTGGTGTAGCCACTATGGAAAACAATATGGTGTTACCTCAAAAAATTAAAAATTGAACTTCCATTTGACCCAGTGATTCCACTGCTAGGAATATACCCTAAGAAGCCTGAAACACCAATCAGGAAGAATATATGTACCCCCATGTTCATAGCAGCACTATTTACAATTGCTACGATCTGGAAACAGCCCAAGTGTCCATCAGTAGACGAATGGACAAAAAAGCTGTTGTACATGTACACAATGGAGTACTATGCAGTGGTAAGAAAGAAAGATCTCTTATCCTTTGAGACGACATGGAGGGACCTGGAAAGTATTATCTTAAGTGAAAGAAGCCAAGCAGAAAAAGACAAATACCACATGATCTCACTTATATACAGAATAAAATGAACATAACAGTCTGAGGAATACAGTAGACCCAGAAAAATGGAAGTAGGGCACAGACTGACATCCCTCAGAAGAGGGGATGGGGGGTGGGGGGGTGGGAAGAGATAAACCACATAACTTATATGCATGTATGCATGACCAATGGACATGGACAACTAAGCCGGAGATGGGGCGGGGGTGGGGTGGGGAGGGGGGTGCCAATGGGGTAAAAAAGGTAAAACATCTGTAACACAAAAATAAATAAAATATTTATTAAAAAAAAAAAAAAGCCTGGCCGGTTTGGCTCAGCGGTTAGAGCATCAGCCTGCGGTCTGGAGAGACCCGGATTCAGTTCCCGCTAAGGGCATGTACCTCAGTTGCAGTTTGTCCCCGGCCCTGGTTGGTCGTGCAGGTGGCAGCCGCTCCCTTTCATGTCGATGTTTCTCTCTCTCTCTCTCTCTCTCTCTCTCTCTCTCTCTCTCTCTTCCTCTCTCTTCCTCCCACTCTATCTGTGCAAAAAATGAAAAAAAAAAAATGTCCTCGGGTGAGGATAAAAAAAAAAAAAAAAAGAAAGCAGCCCTAAGAAGGAAACGGATAGCATTACAGGTTAACATCAGAAACAAGAGAAAACTTGAATAAACAATCTAACTTTACACTTAAAGGAACTGGAAAAAAACAAAGCCCAAAGTCAGCAGAAAGAAGGAAATTATAAAGATCAGAGCAGAAATAAACAAACTAGAGTCAAAAAAGCAATACAAAAGATCGATAAAACCAAGAGCTTGTTCTCTGAAAAGGTAAACAAAATTAACAAACCTTTAACCAGACTCATCAAGAAAAAAAGAGAGAGAACACAAATAAATACAATCAAAAATGAAAGAGGAGAAGTGACAACAAACACCAAATAAATACAAACAAAGAAATATGCCAAGAAACTAGTCAATCTGGAAGAAATGGATAAATTTTTAGAAACATACAATCTTCCAAAACTGAATTAGGA
Organism: Molossus molossus; assembly: GCF_014108415.1. Classification (NCBI taxonomy): domain Eukaryota; kingdom Metazoa; phylum Chordata; class Mammalia; order Chiroptera; family Molossidae; genus Molossus; species Molossus molossus. Next base: position 108,591,115 of record NW_023425355.1, on the reverse strand, counting down.
AGAATGAGATAATCTGAATATACAGATTACAACTAGAGAACTTGGAGCAGTAATTTAAAAAAATTCAACAAATAAAAGTCCTGGCTTCATAGGTGAATTTTACCAAACATTTCAAAAAGAACTAACATCTATCCTTCTCAACCTATTCCAGAAATTTAAAAAAGAAGGGAAACACCCAAGCTCATGTTATGAGGCCAGCATCATCCTAATTTTAAAATGAGTTAAAGATAATGCAAAGAGGAAAAAGATGGCAGTGGGCAGGACCTGAGGGAGGGTGAGTGTGTGAGAGAGTGAGCTAGTGTGTGAGAGAGTGCTAGTGGACGTGAAGGTGGACGATCAAACTCATGCAGTGCAGAGACTCAGAGCAGGAGTTTCCTGTGACGTGGATGGGGAGCAGCCAGCTACCTCAGTAAGTGGCTCTTCAGGGAGCCTCTCCATGTGCCGCAGGGAGGTCCCACCATTTTGGAAGATCCCGGGTTTTCCCTGAGAGGAGGCAGTGGGAGCGGCTAGGGCACTGTAACCTGATCCCACCAGTGCACCTGGCACCTTCAGACCAGTGGACACCCTGTGTCAACACAAACCAGTGCACAATAGTGGAGCTGTCAAGGTGCCGGTTGAGGAAACTGCAAATGGCCTAACAGCCCGGAGCTCAGCACCATCCCCCACAGTAGCAGCCTGATCAGAGTTGAGATATACCCCAGAAACAGAGGCTGGAAAGCAGACATTCATCCCCAGGCAACAGAAGCACAGATCAGCAGAGAACCATCCCCAAAAACCACAGCAAAGGCTGAGCAGAAGCTGAGCCCCACTGGGCAGCAGCACTCCCCAGCCACCAGCTGTGGGACCTGGGGCTCCATCGGGGCCTGTGAAACACTGCTGCTTGTAAGAGCAGTGGGAAGCCAGGGATCCTTAGGGGCCTGTGTGACCCAGTGGCCCACAAAGTGGTGAGAAGCCAGGGATCTAGAGGGACCTGTGTGACCCAACAGCCCATAAGAGCAGTGTAGAACTGGGGTGCCAGAGAAACCTGTGCAACCCAGCAGCCCACAAGAGCGGTGCAGAACTGGGGATCAAGAGGAACCAGTGTGACCCAGTGGCCCACAAGAGCAGTGTGGAGCTGGGGTGCCAAACAGACCTGTGCAACCCAGCAACCCACAAGAGTTGTGCAGAACTGGGGATCCAGAGGGACCTGTTGGACCCAACCACCCAAGGTGCAGGCAGAAAGTGTGGCTCCACCAGGGCCTGAGCAATACATCTACAGGTGGCACCAGCAACCACTGGGAACACAGCTTTAGAGGGCCCACTCAATCCAGCAGCAGCACTTACCAGAACACACCAGTACCAGCCCCCAGTAGTAAATTGTCCAGAATCCACAGCAGGCAAGAGGCAACACACAACAGAACAGTCTGGGAGGCACAGTGGCCTTATTTGATATTCAGTGAGCTGTCTGCACATCCAAACATTCCTCACTGGGTATAGAGCTACCAGACAGCTAAAATGGGGAGACAAAGAAACAACACCCAAATGAAAGAAAAAGATGAATCACTAAAAAAGAAACTACAGGAAATGAAAGAAAGCAACTTGTCAGATAAAGAATTCAAAGCAATGATTTTAAGGGTGCTCAAGCAATTTGGTGAGAACTACAAGCAACTTAATAAGAATTATGAAGAGCTCACTAGGAACTACTTCAGCTTAAAAATAGAGGTAGAAGGGGTAGAAGCTCTGCATAAAAATCAAGAGGAAATTAAGATGGCATAGCTGTAATGAAAAATACCTTAGAAGTGTTCAATAGTAGATTAGATAAAGCTGAAGACCAAATCAGCGACTTAGAAAACAAGGTAGAGAAAAACATCCAAGTAAAGCAGCAAATGGAAAAAAAACAGTTTAAAAAGCAGGAGGAGAGTTTAAGGGAGATATGGGACAAAACAAAATGTAACAACATTTGCATTATTGGGGTATTGGAAGGAGAAGAATCAGAAAAAGGAATAGAGAACCTGTTTGAAGAAAGTATGACAGAAAACTTATGGTGAAGAAAAAAGTCAGACAAGTTCAGGAAACACAGAGGGTCCCAAGCAAAACGAACCCCAGAAGACCCACAGCTAGACACACCATAATAAAAATGGCAGGTCCAAAAAATGGTGGCACAGAGAATGGAAACTACACAGAACATCTCCCAGGACCAAACTGGAAATTCAACAAAAATAAAGACAAATTGCCAGGAAAAAAGCGGCAGAAAAGCAGCTTGGAGAACCATATAACCAGGAACACTGACTCAATTCTGGTAGGAAAGCAGAGGCGTGAGAGGGGGGCTGGGAGCCCATGGTCGGCAGCAGCCTTAGCTGTGAGCAGCAACATTGGGTTACACTTCCAAGCGGCTCCACAGTACAGAGCCAGGACTGATGCTAAAATAGCCACAGCCACTCAACTTGGGCTCCAGCAGAGGGAGGGCAGACTGGACTGGAACTGTGTGGGGACACTCTAAATTTGGAGGGCACTCAGAGCTTTTGCCTAGATGTGGCCACAAAGGACAGTGGCCATCTTACTCCTTCCCAGGGCTCTGGGGAGAGGTGGTAGCCCATCTCCCAAAGATTCAACCCCATCTGGTGGCCATTGAAATGCAAATTAAGGCTCATTAACAACCAGCACCTGCCCCACCCTCAGGAAATCCCCTTACACTGAGCACCCGAGGAAGTTTTTCATTCAACTAAGCAGCCAAGGCTCTTCAAGTAACTGCAACTAATAGCCTCCTGGCAAAAAGCAAGAGAATAGGTGAACTGTTCCTGGGCTTGCAACTCTGCCCATGAAGGTAAGACTTGACAGTGGTATATAACGTGGGTCCTCACAGGTTCATCCAAACCCAGTAAAGGGAGCCACAAACAACATTACACCAATACCCACAGAGAAAATTTGGCAGGCTCAAAAGCCCACTGAGATAGCAAAAATAGTGAAACAAAGGAAAGAATGCCAAATGAAAGAACCAGAGACTCTACAAAGATGAGATAAATGAGGTGCAGTTAAGCAACTTAACAGAACTAAAATTCAGAGCCATGATCTTGAGGAAGCTCAATAGCATGAGTAAGGACATCAGCACCATGAGTAAAGACATAGAAACAGTGAAAACCACCCAAGTGGAAATGAAGAATGACATAGCAAAAATAAAGAACACATTGGAAGGACTAACCAGCAGAGTAGAGGAAGCTGAGGACCAGATCAGTGAATTAGAAAACAGGGTAGAGTTTAGAGAAAAAAAATGGCGTCAGAGTGAATGGAGCTACACAGACCATCTCCCAGGACCAAACTGGATTTACAATGAAAATAAAGACAAATTGTCAGGAAGGGGCAACCGAAAGGCAGCCTGGAAGACCACATAACCAGGGACATTGACTTAATCCTGGTGGGCTTGCGAAGATGCGAGAGGGGGCCGGGAGCCCACGGTCCGAAGTGGCTTGGGCTGGAACCAGTGGACTCAGCTGGGACCAGGGGACTGGGCTGGAAGCTGCTGCCACCTCAGCTGGATGCCACACCCTCGGCTGGTGCTACAGACTTGCAGACTCATCCACCCTTAGCTGGGAGCAGCGACCTCGGGTTACAAGTCCCAGGCGGCTCCAGGACGCAGAGTCTGGAGAGATGTTAAATTGGCAGCAGCCACTGACCTTGGTCTCTGGCAGAGGGAAGGCAGACTGGACTGGAACTGTGTGGGGACACTCGGGATTTGGAGAGTGCTTAGAGCTTTTGTTGAGTGCAGCCACACAGGACTGTGGTCATCTTACTCTTTCCCAGGGCCCTGAGGAAAGGCAGCAGCCCCTCCCTTGGAGATTCAACCCTACCTGGTGGCCATTGAAATGCTAATTGAGGCCCATTAACACCAGCATGTGCCCAACCCTCTGGAAATCCTCTTACACTGAGCACCTGAGGGAGTTTTTCAGGCAACTCAGAAACCAAAGTTCTACAGGTGACCTCTACTAATAGCCTCCAGGCAAAAAAAAAGCCAGAGGAAAGTTAAGACTTGACAGTGGTGGTTAAAGTGGGTCCTACCTCCCTCATCCAAACCCAAGAGAGGGAGCCACAAACAGCAGAACACCAACACCCACAGGAAATTTTGGCAGACTCCAAAGCTTACTGTGATAGCCAAAATGGTGAAAAACAGACACAAAAGCCAAATGAAAGAACAAGAGACCTCTACCAAAGATGAGATAAATGAGGTGCAGTTAAGCAAGTTAACAGAACTAGAATTCAGAGCCATGATCTTCAGGAAGCTCAACAGCATGTGTAAGGACATGGGCAACATGAGCAAAGACATAGAAATGTTGAAAATCAACCAGTTGGAAATTGAAAATGGTATATCAGAAATGAAAAACACATTGGAAGGGCTAAAAAGCAGAGTAGAGGAAGCTGAAGACCGGATCAGTGAATTAGAACACAGGGTAGAAAGAATCAACCAATCAGAAAACCAAAAGGAAAAAACAATTAAAAAACAGGAAGACAGCTTAAGAGAACTGTGGGACAACTGGAAATGGAATAATATTCCCATCACAGGAGTCCCCAAAGAAGAAGAAAATAAGCAAAGGTTAGAAAATATATTCAAAGAAATAGTGACAGAAAATTTCCCTAATTTGGTGAAGGAAGAAGACATTCAAGTTCAAGAAGCACAAAGAGCCCCAAGTAAGAAGAACCCAAACAGGTCCGCACCAAGACATATAGTAATCAAAATGCCAAAAATTAAAGACAAAGAGAGAATCCTAAGAGCAGCAAGAGATAAGCAACAGGTTACCTACAAAGGAAACCACATAAGGCTCTCAGCTGACTTCTCACAAGAAACACTACAGGCAAGCAGGGAATGGCATGACGTAATTAAGGTCATGAAAAATAAGGATCTGAATCCAAGACTACTCGACCCAGCAAGGCTATCATTTAAAATGGAAGGTCAAATAAAGAGATTCCCAGACAAAAAAAGGCTAAGGAAATAAATTAGCACCAAACCAGCACTGCAAGAAATGATAAAAGTACTGCAGTAATTAGCAGGAGAAATGGAAAGAAAAATAGAACCACACTAAACAGAAATGGCAATGAATAAGTACATATCAATAATCACCTTAAATGTAAATGGATTGAATGCTCCCATAAAAAGACACAGTGTAGCTGATTGGATAAGAAAGCATGACCCATATATTTGTGGTTTATCAAAGACCCACCTCACAACAAAAGACTCACATAGATTGAAAGTGAAGAGATGGAAAAAAATCTTCTAAGCAAACGGAAAGGAAAAAAAAAGCTGGGGTAGCAATACTCATATCTGATAAAATAGACTTCAAAATGAAGGCCATAAGTAGCGACAAAGAAGGCCATAATAGTAAAAGGATCTAACCAACAGGAAGATATAACCTTGATAAACATATATGCACCCAAATAGGAGCACCAAAATACATTAAAAATCTGCAGGACTTCAAAGGAGAAATAGATAGCAATACAATCATAGCAGGGGACTTCAACACCCCAGTGACATAACTGCATAGATCCTCTACACAAAAAATTAGCAAGGAAATAGAGACTCTAAATGAAGAACTACACCAAATTGATTTAATAGATATCTACAGAGAATTACACCCCAAAACTACAGATTTCACATTCTTCTCAAGTGCCCATGGGACATTCTCAAAGATAGACCACATGTTAGGGCACAAACTACGTCTCTACAAGTTCAAGAATATTGAAATCATATCAAGCATCTTCTCAGATCACAACGGCATGAAACTAGAAATCAATTGCAAGAAGAACATACAAAGACATTTGAACACATGGAAGCTAAATAGCATGTTATTAAACAATGAACGGGTCACCGAGAAGATCAAGGAAGAAATAAAAAACGTCATGGAAACGAATGAAAATGAAGACACAACAACACAAAATCTATGGGATGCAGCAAAAGCAGTTCTGAGAGGGAAGTTCATAGCACTACAGGCCTACCTCAAAAAACAAGAAAAATCTCCAATAGACTATCTAACCTCACAACTTAAATAACTAGAGAGGAAACAGAAAGAAAACCCCAGAGCAAGTAGAAGGAAGGAATTAGTAAATATCAGAGCAGAAATAAACGACATAGAGAACAAAAAAACAATTCAAAGGATCAATGAAACAAAGAGCTAGTTTTTAAAAAGATAAACAAGATTAATGGACACTTAGGTAGACTCACCAAGAAACAAAGAGAGAGAACCCAAATACACAAAATCACAAATGAAAGAGAAGTAACAACTGACACCACACACACAAAAAAAGATCATTAACAACTACTATGAACAATTATATGGCAACAAATTCGAAAATCTAAGCAAAATGGACAAATTTCTAGAAACACATAGCCTTCAAAAGTGGACCAGAAAGAGATAGAAAACTTGAACAGACCAATATCAAGATAAGAAATTGAAGACATAATCAAGACTCGGGCAGCAAACAAAAGCCCAGGCCTGGATCGCTTCACGGGGGAGTTTTACTGAACATTCAAAGAACAACTAACACCCACTCTCCTCAAACTATTTAAAAAAATTCAAGAAGAAAAAGTTTCAAATTCGTTTTATGAAGCCAGCATAATTCTAATTCCAAAACCAGAAAAAGACACAACAAAGAAAGAAAACTACAGGCCAATATCCCTGATGACCATCAACACCAAAATCCTGAACAAAATACTAGCAAATCGGATCCAGCAATACACCAAAAAAATTATCCATCATGACCAAGTGGTATTCATCTCAGGGATGCAAGGCTGGTACAATATTGATAAATCAATAAACGTGATACACCACATAAATAAAATGAAGAATAAAAACCACATGATCATATCAATAGATGCTGAAAAAGCCTTCAAAAAAATCCAGCATCCATCTGATAAAAATGCTCAGCAATATGGGAATAGAGGGATCATATCTAGACATAATAAAGGCCATATATGAAAGACCTACAGCAAACATCATACTCAATGGGCAAAAACTAAAAGCATTTTCCTTAAGAACAGGTACAAGGCAAGGATGCCCACTTTTGCCACTCTTATTTAACATGGTACTGGAAGTCTTAGCCACAGCAATCAGACAGGATGAAAAAATAAAAGTGATCCAAATCGGAAAAGAGGAAGTGAAACTGTCATTATTTGAAGATGACATGATACTATACGTAGAAAACCCCCAATACTCCATCAAAAATTTACTAGACTTAAAAAACAAATTTGGTCAAGTAGCAGGATACAAAATTAACATCAAGAAATCGATGGCATTCTTATACACCAAGGATGAACTCACAAAAAGAGAAACTAAGAGAACAGTCCCATTTACCATTGGGCAAAAAAAATTAAGATACATAGGAATAAACTTAACCAAAGAAATAAAGGACCTATTCACAGAAAACTACAGTTCATTGAAAAAAGAAATAGAGGAAGATATAAAAAATTGGAAGCACTTACCCTGTTCATGGATTGGGAGAATTAACATCATTAACATGTCCATATTACCCAAACCAATCTATAGATTCAATGCAATCCCCATCAAAATACCAATGGCATACTTCACTGAATTAGAACAAGTACTTCAAAAGTTCATATGGAACCAAAAAAGATCTTGAATAGCCACAACAATCTTGAAAAGGAAAAACAAAGTTGGAGCGATCACATTACCAGATTTCAGGTTATACTACAAAGCCACTGTAATCAAAAGAGCCTGGTACTGGCACAAGAACAGGAATATAGACCAGTGGAACAGAACAGAGAACCCAGAATCGACCCAAGACAATATGCTCAATTAATATTTGACAAAGGTGGCAAGAGCATACAGTGCAGTAAGGACAGCCTCTTTAATAAATGGTGCTGGGAAAATTGGACAGGTACATGCAGAAAAATGAAACTAGACCATCATCTTACACCCTACACAATAATAAACTCAAAATGAATAAAAGACTTAAATGTGACTCATGAATCTATAAAAATCTTAGAAGAAACTGAGGCAACAAAATTTCAGACACCATACACAGCAGAATTTTCACTGACACATCACCTAAGGCAACAGAAACAAAGGAGAAAATGTACACATGGGACTATATCAAACTCAAAAGCTTCTGCACAGCAAAAGATACAATCATCAAAACGGTAAGGCTACCCACTGTATGGGAGAGCATAACTGCCAATGGTATATCAGATAAGGGGTTAATTTCCAATATATATAGAGTGCTCATACAACTCCACAAAAGGAAGACAAAGAACCCAATTAAAAAATGGGCAGAGGATCTAAATAGACACCTCTCCAAACAGGACATACAAATGGCTAAGAGACATATGAAGAAATGCTCATCATCACTAATCATCAGAGAGATGCAAGTTAAAACAACAATGAGGTATCACCTCACACCTGTCAGAATGGCCGCCATCAACAAATCCTCAAACAACAAGTGTTGGCGAGGGTATGGAGAAAAGGGGACTCTAGTGCACTGCTGGTGGGAATGCAGACTGGTGCACCACTATGGAAAACAATATGGTGTTACCTCAAAAAATAAAAAAATTGAATTTCCATTTGACCCAGTGATACCACTTCTAAGAATATACCCTAGGAAGCCGGAAACACCAGTCAGAAAGATTATATGTACCCCCATGTTTGTAGCAGCACTATTTACAATAGCTAAGATCTGGAAACAGCCCAAGTGTCCATCAGTAGACGAATGGATAAAAAAAGCTGTGGTACATATACACAATGGAATACTCCGCAGCTGTAAGAAAGGAAGATCTCTTATCCTTTGAGACTACATGGAGGGACCTGGAAAGTATCATCCTAATTAAACAAGTCAAAAAGAGAAAGACAAGTATTGGATGATCTCACTTATTTGTGAAATATAAAGAACATAACAGCCTGAGGAATGGGGTAGCCCCAGAGACATGGAAGTGGGGTACAGACTGACAGTCCCCAGAAGAGAGGGTGGTGGGGGAGAGATAAACCACAGAACTTATATGCATGTATGCATGAACACTGGACATGAACAACTAACTGGGGATAGGGCAGGGAGTGAGGGGGAGTGTGAATCAGTGGGGGGTAAAGGAGAAACATCTGTAACAAAAATTATTTAATAAAAAATGAATGAATTATAAAAAACATAAAGAAAACAAGGTAGAGAAAATCAACCAATCAGAACACCAAAAAGAAAAAACAGGAGGAAAGCTTAAGAGAACTGTGGGAAAACTGGAAAGGTCATAGTATGTGCATCATAAGAGTCCCCAAAGAAGAAAATGAGCAAGAGTTAGAGAATATATTTGAAGAAAGAGTGACAGAACACTTTCTTAATTTGGTGAAGGATGAAGGCATTCAAAATGAAGAAGCACAGAGAACCCCAAGAAAGAAGAACCTAAACAGACCCAAACCAACATACATTGAAATCAATATGCCAAGAATTAAAGACAAATAGAAATCCTAAAAGCAGTAAGAGATAAGCAACAGGTTACCTATAAAGGAAACACATAAGGCTCTCAACTGACTTCTCAACAGAAACGCTAAAGGCCAGAAGGGAATGGCATGAGGTAATCAAGGTCATGAAAAACAAGGATCTGAATCCAAGACTACTCTTTCCAGCAAGGCTATCATTCAAAATAAAAAGTTAAATAAAGAACTTCCCTGACAATAAAAGGCTAAGCGTATACATTAGCACCAAACCAACACTGCAAGAAATTTTAAAAGGACTGCTGTAATTAGCAGGAGAAATAGGAAGAAAAATATAACCACATTAACCAAAAATGGTAATAAATAAGTACATATCAATAATCAACTTAAATGTAAATGGATTGAATTCACCGATAAAAAGACACAGAGTAGCTGATTGGATACGAAAGCATGACTCACACATATGTTGTTTACAAGGGAGCCACCTCACAACAAAAGACTCAAAGAAGCTGAAATTGAAAGGATGGAAAAAAATATTCCAAGCATATGGAAAGGAAAAAAAAAAAAACAGCTGGAGTAACAATACTCATAGATGATAAAATAGATTTCAAAATGAAGGCCATAACTAGTGACAAAAGGACCACTACATAATATTGAAAGGTTCTATCCAAAAGGAAAATATAACGTTGATAAACATATATGCAACCAATATAGGAACACCAAAATATATTAAAATTCTTTTGGAAAACTTCAAAGGAGAAATTGATAGAAACACAATCATAGCAGGGGACTTCAACACCTCGCTGACATCACTGGATAGATCCTCTAAACAAAAATTAAGCAAGGGAACAGAGACTCTAAATGAAGCACTAGATCAAATGGATTTTATAGATATCTACAGAGAATTACACCCCAAAAGTACATAATTCACATCCTCCTAAGTGCACATGGGACATTCTCAAAGATAGACCACATGTTAGGGCACAAACTAAGTGTCTACAAGTTCAAAAACACTGAAATCATATCAAGCATCTTCTCAGATCACAATGGCATTAAACTAAAAATTAATTCAAACAAGAATATGCAAAGACATTTGAACACATGGAGGCTAAATAGCATGTTATTAACCAATGAATGGGTTACCAAGGAGATCAAAAAAGAAATGAAAATCTTCCTGGAAACCAATAGAAATGAACAGACAACAACACAAAATCTATGGGATGCAGCGAAAGCTGTTCTGAGAGGGAAGTTCATAGCACTACAGGCCTATCTCAAGAAACAAGAAAAATCTCTAATAGACTATCTAACCTCACAACTTAAAGAACTAGAAAGCAAGCAAACAAGCAAACAAACAAAAACCCACAGCAAGTAAGAGGAAGGAAATGGTAAAATCAGAGCAGAAATAAAAGACATAGAGACCACAAAAACAATTCAAAGGATCAATGAAACAAAAGCTGATTTTTCAAAAAGATAAACAAGATTGATGGACCTTTAGTTAGACTCACCAAGAAACAAAGACAGAGAACCCAAATACACAAAATCAGAAATGAAAGAGAAGAAAAACTGACACCACAGAAATAAAAAAAAATCTTAACAACTACTATGAACAATTATATGGCAACAAATTCAACAATCTAAGCTAAATTGACAAATTTCTGGAAACACATAGTCTCCCAAAACTGGACTGGAACGAGATAGAAAACTTAAACAGACCAATAACAACTAAGGAAACTGAAGATGTAATCAAGCCTCTTCCAGCAAACAAAAGCCCAGGCCTGGATGGCTTCATGGGGGAGTTTTACTGAACATTCAAAAAAGAACTGACACCCATTCTCCTCAAACTATTTCAAAAAATTTAAAAAGAAGAAAGACTTCCATACTTGTTTTATGAGGCCAGCATAATTCTAATTCCAAACCCATAAGAATACACTTGAAAGAAAGAATACTACAGGCTAACATACCTGAAGAACATAGACGCCACAATCCTGTACAAAATACTAGCAAATCGGATCCAACAATCCATCAAAAATATTGTTCACCATGACCAAGTTAGATTCATCCCAAGGGTGCAATATTGGTACAAAATTCGCAAATCAATAAATGTAATACACCACATAAATAAAAAGAAGAATAAAAACCGCATGGTTATATCAATAGATACCGAAAAAGCCTTTGACACAATCCAATGTCCATTTGTGATAAATATGCTCAGCAATGTGGAAATAGAGGGATCATAATTCGACATAATAAAGGCCATATATGAAAGACCTACAGCCAACATCGTACTCATTGGGCAAAAAGTAAAATCATTTCTCTTAAGAACAGGAAAAGGCAAGAATGCCCCCTTTCGCCACTCTTATTTAACATAGGACTAGAAGTCTTAGCCACAGCAATCAGACAGGAAGAAAACATAAAAGGTATCCAAATTGGAAAGGAGGAAGTGAAACTGTCACTATTTGCAGATGACATAATACTATACATTGAAAATACCAAAGACTCCATCAAAAATTTAGTAAACTTAAAAAATGAATTTGGCAAAGTAGCAGGATACAAAATTAACATCAAGAAATCGGTGGCATTCTTATACACCAATGATGAACTCACAGAAAGAGAAACTAAGAAAACAATCCCATTTACCATTGTGGCAGAAAAAATAAGATACCTAGAAATAAACTTAATGAAAGAAATAAAGGACCTATTCGCAGAAAACTACAGGTCATTGAAAAAAGAAATAAAGGAAGATATAAAAAAGTGGAAGCACATACCTTGTTCATGGTTTGGAGGAATTAACATTATTAAAATGTCCATACTACCCAAAGCAATCTGTAGATTCAGTGCAATCCCCATCAAAATACCAACAACATATTTCACAGAACTAGAACAAATACTTCAAAAGTTCATATAGAACCAAAAAAAGACCTGAAATAGCCACATCAATCTTGAAAAAGAAGAAAAAAGTTGGAGGGATCACATTACCAGATTTCAGGTTATACTACAAAGCCACTGTAATCAAAACAGTCTGGTACTGGCACAAGAACAGGCACATACACCAATGGAACACAACAGAGAACCCAGGAATGGACTCAAGGCAATATGCTCAATTAATATTTCACAAAGGTGGCAAGAGCATACAGCGGAGTAAAGAGAGCCTCTTTAATAAATGGTGTTGGGAAAATTGGAGAGCTACATGCAAAGAAATGAATCTAGACAATGAACTTACACCATACCTAAGAATCAAATCAAAATGGATAAAAGACTTAAAGTTACCTCATTAATCCATAAAAATCCTAGAAGAAACTGCAGGCAGCAAAATTTCAGACATTATACGCAGCAGAATTATCATTGATACATCACCTAAGGCAACAGAAAGAAAGGAGAAAAAGAACACATGTGTCTACTTCAAACTCAAATGCTTCTGCATAGCAAAAGATACAATAATCAAAATAGAAAGGCAACCCACTGTATGGGAGAGCATAATTGGCAATGATATATCAGGTAAGGGGTTAATTTTCAATATATATAGAGTGCTCATACAACTCAACAAGAGGAATACAAAGAACCCAATTAAAAAATGGGCAGAGGAACTAAATAGATACCTCTCCTAACAGGACACACATATGGCCAAGGGACATATGAAAAAATGCTCAACATCGCTAATCATCAGAGAGATGTAAATTAAAACAACAGTGAGCTATCGCCTCACACCTGTCAGAATGGCTGCCATCAACAAATCATCAAACAGCAAGTGTTGGTGAGGGTGTGGAGTAAAGGGGACTCTAGTGCACTCCTGCTGAGAATGCAGACTGGTGCAGCCACTATGGAAAACAATATGGTGTTACCTCAAAAAATTAAAAATTGACCTGCCATTTGACCCAGTGATCCCACTTCTAGGAATATACCCTAAGAAGCCTGAAACACCAATTAGAAAGAATATATGTATCCCTATGTACATAACAGCACTATTTACAATAGCTAAGATCTGGAAACAGCCCAAGTGTCCGTCAGTAGATGAGTGGATGTAAAAGCAGTGGTACATATACACTATGGAGTACTATGCAGCTGTAAGAAAGAAATATCATTTATCTTTTGCGATAACATGGAGGGACCTGGAAAGTATTTTCCTAAGTGAAACAAGCCAAACAGAAAAAGACATGTATCATATAATCTCACTTGTTTGTTGAATATAATGAACAGTCTGAGGAACAGGGTAGTCCCAGAGACGTGGAAGTTAGGTACAGACTGACAATGCTCTGAAGAGGGGTTGGCGCAGGAGAGATATACCACAGAACTTATATGCATGTGTGTATGAACAATGGACGTGGACGACAACGGTGGGGACAGGGCGGGGAGGGCGGGGTGGGGTAATTAGTGGGGGAAAAGGATAAACATCTGTAACAAAAATAAATTGATTAAAAAAATAAAAATGGCAAACGTTAAAGACAAAGAAAGTATTTCAAAGAAAGGAAAAGTGAGACAGAAAGTTACCTACAAGGGAGCTCCCATTGGACTGTCGCCTGATTTCTCAATAGAAACGATGCAGGCCATGAAGAAGTGGCAAGAAGTGTACAAAGTAATGCAAGGCAAGGGTCTGGATCCAAGAGTAGTCTATCAAACAAGGCTAGCATTCAAAATTGAATTAGAAATAAAGAACTTCATGTATAAAAAAAATATAAAGGAATTTACCACCACCAAATCAGCAGTGCAAGAAATGCTTAAGGGACTGTTGTAAGAAGAAGAAGAAACACAGAGAGAGAGAGAGAGAGAGAGAGAGAGAGAGAGAGAGAGAGGGAGGAGCACAGGCATAAAATTAAAATGACAACTAATAACAATCTATCAATAATTACCTTAAATGTAAATGGCTTAAATGCTTCAATAAAAAAAAAACATAGGGTAGCTGATTGGATAAGATAACATGACCTATATATATGCTGTCTACAAGAGACCCACTTCACAACAAAAGTCTCTCACAGGATAAAAGTGAAGAGATGAAAAAAATTTCCAAGCAAATGGAAATTTAAAAAATGCTGTTGTAGCAATACTCATATCTGACAAGATAGACTTCAAAACGAGGGCCATAATAAGAGACAGAGAAGGCCACTACATAATATTAAAAGAATCAATCAAACAAGAAGATATAACCCTCATAAACATATATGCACAAAATACAGGAGCACAAAATATATTAAAAACTTCTGGAGGACTTCAAGAGAGAGATCAATAGCAATATGATCAGAGTGGGTGACTTTAACATGCCACTGGCACCACTGGATAGATCTTTTAGACAAAAATTAACAAGGACATAGAGTCCTTAAATGATGACCTAGATCAGTTAGACTTAATTGATATTTACAGAACATTTAACCCCAAAGCTTCAGAATATACAATCTTCTCAAGTGCACACGGAAAGTTCTCAAAGATAGACCACATGTTAGAACACAAAGAAAGTCTTTACAAATTTGTGAAGATTGAAATCATACCAAGCATCTTCTCAGATCCCAGAAGTGGCATGAAGCTATACCTCAATTACAATAAAAATGCACTAAAACATTCAAAT